>NC_084747.1:8221477-8271477 GCF_033978785.1 Entelurus aequoreus
AAGGCTAAAAGACACGACGAGTGAGGAACGTTCACTTTGTGTTCAGGCGGCACTCCACCGGACCGGAAGATGAGTTTCCCATCATGCATTGCAGCTTCCACAAACACTGTTAAAAAAGAACAAACTGGTACAATAAATACAATTGTCAACTTCCTGTGAAGAAAGCATGCCGGGCAGAATAAACAAGAACAATGGTCAACAGATGAAGAAAAATCGTTTTTATTTTAATATTTATTGAACGACAAATATACATTTATTATTCATTTAACAGTCAAGGCACTTTCAACAACAAGGAAAGAAAACAAAAGCAAATACAGATAGAGTATTAAATATTAATAAGTAATATTTAATACTCTATCTGTATTTGCTTTTGTTTTATTTGTTTGCTTTAAATGTTTTTAACAAAAATATTAATTTAAGGGCTTTTGTACTCTTAATAATTATCCAAGATTTGATTGATAATTGTAAAACATTAAGCCCATAAACATCTTATAAGTAGACGCAGCATTGGCTGCTGTGACGCGAGAAATTGGGCCGCCATCTTGAAGTGGTGACGAGGAGCCGGCGAGCAGCCTAAAGTGACAGTTGACAGGTAGAAAACAAAGATGGTGTTCAGCGTTTTCCCGCTCAAATGAGCGGACTGTTGAAAATAGGAATCGGGGGATTACTTTACACAAGTAAGATTTAACATTGACGTACTATTGGTTGTATTTTGTGAAAATAATATTAGAGTTGAGAAGGAGCAAATATCTTCAATAGTACTGAAATCGTAGCCGCTAGCAAACAAGAGTATGACCATAATAGAATTGCTGGTCAATGAAATTAATTACATTTTAAAATGTCATACTTGAATAACATAAAGTTGAAATAAATAATGAAGATAAAGATTGTAAAAGCCAACCGGGGTAAAAGTTAGGACCACAGTCCAGATTGTGTGTGTGGGGGGGATATAAAGACTTCCAGGTGTACTTAAACATATGTTTATGTTGAAGTATTTGGCAGACGCTTTTATCCAAAGCGACATACATAAAAAATACATATAAAACAATGACTGTAAACATGATCATTTAAGGGAAGAATGTAATAGAAAATATCAATACAAAGTGTCAAGACAGAATAAACGTTCTGCTGCTGCAGCAACAGAGATACAATCTATAAGATATATAGATATCTGATGTATTCATACATTGTTTATGTAGGATATACGCATGTATATATAACCTAATCATATTGTTTCTTCTACTTAAAAATAGCTGACCGTTTTTTCCCCCCCTCTCTGGGATTATATTCCCAGTTTTGATCTTGGACGTCTGGTCACTTATAGCATATAAGAATATTCTATTACCGTTAATCAAACTATGAATAATAAAACATGTGTCCTTTATTATAGCTACACGTATGACAAAAAAGCGCGTGAAAATCAGTGGTATGGGCGAGGGCGGACCTACGTCACTTCCGCCTACCAATCCCCTAGCAGCCGGTCGCCATATTGAATTCGTTGAAAACAAACCAGCTCACAGCGAACACAGCATTGACAGAAAAAGCATTTAACGAGGTTTCACGGCATTTTAAACTGTTCTAAATGGCGTATGATTATGTAAATAGTCTTTCCAGTGAGGCTAGGTTAAGATACGAGTTAAAATGTTCTGTAGTTGGATTAAACGACTGCCCTTACCGCCTTCCAGCAGATGCGTGGACTGATAATCCTACACAATGGCCGGACATGGAATTTGGAAATCTATATGTTTACCTCACAAGCGCACCAGGTAAATTATTTCATATCTATAGAAAGCCGATTCAAATTTAAACGGAACCGGTTTTCGAAAATAGCTAGCTAGGCTATAGACTACATAGTATATACCGCATGTTATTTTTGTACAACAACAACTTCAGCTGTCGAACGTTATAAGGTACAAATTCAACAAGTACAACATTAGCACGGACGGTATAGCCAAGTTGTGGTTAAGAAGGTGGATTTTTGTTCCTTATATTTACCAGAAACGAAGTGATCCGAACACACGACCCGGGACTTTGGGGGACTCCAGTGAGAACCGTCTTCGTTTTCCCAGTGTAAAGCTGCGAGCCATTTGTCTCGTCTCTGTGGGCTTTTATCACGCTTTGGCAGAACAAAATACGACCTTTGTTTTCCCTGTTTCCAGTTGTGGTTAGCACAACCAAAAACAACACCGTTTTTCGGCATTTTGGAGGCAGAATGATGGGTTTAACCAGCGTAGGTCGACAGGTTAAAGAGTAATGGCAACGGTTTGTTTTCAACGCCAGTCTGGTTGCTATGGCTCGAAGAACCCGTATGTAGCTCAGTTGCCCGGATGTAGGCCCTCACCCATTCAGTGAGGTAAGATGAATTAAATGCGCTGACAGTTCATTGCTCCTGCCAAATGAATTGCACTGAGTGGAGCGGATCACCACTCCAAGATGGCGGCTCCGCGTCTCGTCAGCGTCAGTAGGCAGTAGCGCTCGATGCTGCGTACCCTTAGAACATGTCTATGATTAAGAAGAAAAAGAGTAAGGACCGGAAGTAGCTGACTTTTGGCGCATGCGCAAACGAGTCGAGCAACTCAAAGGCTTTGGTGGCGACCAAAATGGCGGACTGGACGGCTACGATTAAAACATGTATGAACTAACGGCGATATAGAGTCTTAAATATTCATCTTTTCCACAGGCCACGAACAAAAGTTGAGGTTGTAGCGACGGAGTGTTATCCGAAGTGAAGATTGAAGACGTGATAGAAGATGGACGACTACTGAAGTATAACCCATTTATCATTTATTTACTGCTATGCTAAGATGGCGACGTCCGCTAAAAGAGAACATGAAAGAGAATCAGCGCCACCAACTTCCAGCAAATCACCAACGGAGATAAAGACGAAAGATGAAGGTGAGTGACTTAAAGTTTGGTCATTTGAAAGCTAGTTCAAGCCCTGAAAAAAGTGTTGATGAGAAATTAGCCGACCTTGTTGAAGAATGTAAAGAAAGAGCCGCCATGATTGTTAGCTTGAAGAAGGCAGTGGAGTTCACATCAGAGGAGATGAAAGAATGCAAAAGTCAAATGAAGAAAGTGGAAGAGCAAAACAAGCGCTTGTGTAAAGAAAATAATGATGTGAAAGAAGAGATGTTGGGGAAGAGTAAGAGATGTGCAGTGTGTGAAGAGAAGACTGGACCACATGTCTACATCATTCAATCAATTAAAGTGTTTTTATATGAGTTGTATATTTCAGTTTAGTCTTTATTTGAAGGGACAATGCACAGAAACATTAAGCTCAGATACAGATATGTTCTGTACCAGATTATAGCTAAATAGCTCATTTCCATCTGCAGTCCCTGGCTACTTAAAATAAAGGGATACAAAAATCATGCAATACACTTATTAAAGTTAAAGGCCTACTGAAACCCACTACTACCGACCACGCAGTCTGATAGTTTATATATCAATGATGAAATCTTAACATTATAACACATGCCAATACGGCCGGGTTAACTTATAAAGTGACATTTTAAATTTGCCGCTAAACTTCCGGTTCGAAACGCCTCTGAGGATGACGTATGCGCGTGACGTAGCCCGACGAACACGGGTATGCCTTCCACATTGAAGCCAATATGAAAAAGCTCTGTTTTCATTTCATAATTCCACAGTATTCTGGACATCTGTGTTCGTGAATCTGTTTCAATCATGTTCATTGCATTATGGAGAAGGAAGCCAAGCAAGCAAAGAAGAAAGTTGTCGGTGCGAAATGGACGTATTTTTCGAACGTAGTCAGCCACAACAGTACACAGCCGGCGCTTCTTTGTTTACATTCCCGAAAGATGCAGTCAAGATGGAAGAACTCGGATAACAGAGACTCTAACCAGGAGGACTTTTGATTTGGATACACAGACGCCTGTAGAGAACTGGGACAACACAGACTCTTACCAGGATTACTTTGATTTGGATGACAAAGACGCAGACGTGCTACTGTGAGTATGCAGCTTTGGCTTTTTTTTGCGTATGTACGTAACTTTTTTAAAATATATAAGCTTTATGAACCTTGGGTTAGGTGAACGGTCTTTTGGGCTGAGTGATTGTGTGTGTTGATCATGTGTTTGAATTGTATTGGCGTGTTCTATGGAGCTAGGAGCTAGCAGAGGAGCTAGGAGCTAGCATAACACGTACCGTACCGTAAGTGCGCGTCACGTACGTAACTTTTTAAAAATATATAAGCTTTATGAACCTTGGGTTAGGTGAACGGTCTTTTGGGCTGAGTGATTGTGTGTGTTGATCGGGTGTTTGAATTGTATTGGCGTGTTCTATGGAGCTAGGAGCTAGCAGAGGAGCTAGGAGCTAGCATAACAAACACGCAGGTGTTATTATGCAGGATTAATTTGTGGCATATTAAATATAAGCCTGGTTGTGTTGTGGCTAATAGAGTATATATATGTCTTGTGTTTATTTACTGTTGTAGTCATTCCCAGCTGAATATCAGGTACCGTGAGTATGCAGCCTTGGCTGCTAAACATTCGATAACTTGACCGTATGTGCGCGTCACGTACGTAACTTTTTAAAAATATATAAGCTTTATGAACCTTGGGTTAGGTAAACGGTCTTTTGGGCTGAGTGATTGTGTGTGTTGATCAGGTGTTTGAATTGTATTGGCGTGTTCTATGGAGCTAGGAGCTAGCAGAGGAGCTAGGAGCTAGCATAACAAACACGCAGGTGTTTTTATGCAGGATTAATTTGTGGCATATTAAATATAAGCCTGGTTGTGTTGTGGCTAATAGAGTATATATATGTCTTGTGTTTATTTACTGTTGTAGTCATTCCCAGCTGAATATCAGGTCACCCCCGGCTCTCACAGCATCTTCCCTATCTGAATAGCTTCAACTCCCCACTAGTCCTTCACTTGCACTTTACTCATCCACAAATCTTTCATCCTCGCTCAAATTAATGGGGAAATTGTCGCTTTCTCGGTCCGAATCTCTCTCACTTCATGCGGCCATCATTGTAAACAATAGGGAACTTTGCGTATATGTTCAACTGACTACGTCACGCTACTTCCGGTAGGTGCAAGCCTTTTTTTTATCAGATACCAAAAGTTGCAATCTTTATCGTCGTTGTTCTATACTAAATCCTTTCAGCAAAAATATGGCAATATCGCGAAATGATCAAGTATGACACATAGAATAGATCTGCTATCCCCGTTTAAATAAAAAAAATTCATTTCAGTAGGCCTTTAAAGTACCAATGATTGTCACACACACACTAGGTGTGGTAAAATTATTCTCTGCATTTGACCCCTGGGAGGTGAGGGGAGTAGTGGGCAACAGCGGTGGCTGCGCCCGGGAATCATTTTAGGTGATTTAACCCCCAATTCCAACCCTTGATGCTGAGTGCCAAGCAGGGAGGTAATGGCTCCTATTGTTATAGTCTTTGGTATGACTCGGCCGGGGATTGAACTCACAACCTACCGATCTCAGGGCGGACACTCTAACCACTAGGCATGACAATAAAATCATACTATAGCATGTAATCAAATTAAGAAAAGTCATAAAATGCCCTTTCATTGACACATACTTAACTTCTTAAGGCCCAAGCTGTGTGTTTACATGCTTTTTTTATTTCTCTTTATTATTTGGGCTTATTGGACCCTAATTAGAATAAAAATTAAAACTCATCTTTTTATATGATGTACTTAGTCCATAAGTACACAAACGTGTACTTCATGTGTAGTGACATGCTAATTTTTATTTTTACACTTTTTTTCCCCAATTTCCATTGTATGTTATACTCTTCTGACACCACCAGATGGCAGTATAAGTGTCCACATAAGCGGCCATAAGACCCCAATTCAGTAGTGTACACAATTTTGGAAATAAGAGCTAAAAGGTGCTGTCCACGCATGTGGCCACTAAGTCTTTAGAGGTTTTTAATATACAATACAACCACACCTCATTCACATCATCATATAACTCTTAATCACAAGTGTCTCAAAGGGCTGCACAAGCCACAATGACATCCTTGGCTCAGATCCCACATCAACGTGCAGAGAATTGGAGGTAATAAAGAACAAGAATAATATGATTAATGTCAACTTTTCATTGTCGCAACTCATAAAGTCAAATAACGACATTTTAACTGTTTTACAATCCAAAATATATTTGTGGATAGTTGAATGCTTGCGTGTATTTTTTACTTGTAAACTCAATTATTCCAAAATGTCAAACGATAATGATGTGAAAGAAAAAAGTAGTTATACAGACCATTATATCGTGAGTAAGAGACAGAGGTGAGAATCTTTTGACACTCCGCGATTCAGGAGCTACAATTCGATTCCATCTTTAATTTATGTATATTGATGCAGTTTTACATTTCTTTTTGTTTCACTGAATAAGTGTTTATTACTTGCAATTAAAAAACAACAACAGTGCATTTGTAATAAACAGTTAATTTAGTTCCCACATTTGTGGAAATGGAAATGCGTGCAAAACTGGAACATTTTATAATCGTCCATGTCCAAATTGCGATGCATCCAAAAATAGATTTTTCTCCCCCCACCTCGAGTAAAAGAGAGGTCAAAAAAATGTGCAGCTTCACTCCATGACACCTGACTGCCAGTACACAAATGTCCAAGTAATCGTTTTCCTACGCAGGTCCTTCCACCATAAATGTAAGAAAATAGTGATATGTTCTTTGCTATAATAAAGCAATATAAAATAGTACATTACCAAATAGTTAACATAAAGCACCTTAAGTACAAGTGCAAATTAACGACTCCATGAGTGTGTGTGACGTAAACAAAGCCATTTATTTACTTTCTTTTTTGGACAAGATTTAAAATAGTGTACATACAGTATTAAACAATTAAAGACTACACACATCAATCTATATCAGGGGTGTCAAACTCATTTTAATTGAGGGCCACTTGCAGTTATGGCTGCTCTTAGAGGGCCGCGTCTAACTGTGAATTATATTATTACACAATTGCCTTAGCATTTCATTATTATATTTTTTGTATGAACAATGTAAAAAAAAACCCAGTTACATTTAAGTTTTGTACAGCATATTTCTGTAAATGTAAAAACAGTACCAATGTTTGTTTGTTTTTTGCTAAACTTCTAAGTTTGTAATTTCCTCGATGTATTACTGTAAATGGAAAAACAGTACCCCGCTCAGTTGCCAAATTTTGTAGTAAACAACAGTGATTCGACTTTTCCAATTCCATTTTCGATATGCTGTAAAAAACAGTATATTTTATAGGACAAAAACAACAGCTCACTCGCCACAATTTTACAGTCAATTTTACAGTGTTTTTTTTTACAGCTTCCCAGCATGCACAAGTCATTGATACAATGTTGATGATACATACATGTCCTTTAAAGGCCTACTGAAACCCCCTACTACCGACCACGCAGTCTGATAGTTTATATATCAATGATGAAATCTTAACATTGCAACACATGCCAATACGGCCGGGTTCACTTATAAAGTGACATTTTAAATTTCCCGGGAAATATTCGGCTGAAAACGTCTCGGTATGATGACGTTTGCGCGTGACGTCACGGAGTTTGCGGAAGTATTGGGACACCATTGTGTCGCGATACAAACAGCTCTGTTTTCATCGCAAAATTCCACAGTATTCTGGACATCTGTGTTGGTGAATCTTTTGCAATTTGTTAAATGAACAATGAAGACAGCAAAGAAGAAAGCTGTAGGTGGGATCGGTGTATTAGCGGCTGGCTGCAGCAACACAACTAGGAGGACTTTGAGTTGGATAGCAGACGCGCTACCGTGAGTACGCAGCTTTCTTCCAAACATTTGATCGCTTGCCCGTACGTGCGTGCCGCTTTGTGCATGTCACGTACGTAACTTTGGGGAAATATATGTGCTGTATGAACTTTACGGAAGTGAACGGTACTTTGGGCTGTGGGATTGAGTGTGTTGTGCGGGTGTTTGAGTTGTATTGGCGGGTTATATGGACGGGAGGGGGGAGGTGTTTGGTATGCGCGATTAATTTGTGGCATATTAAATATAAGCCTGGTTGTGTTGTGGATAATAGAGTATATATATGTCTTGTGTTTATTTACTGTTGTAGTCATTCCCAGCTGAATATGAGGTCCCACCCGCCTCTCACAGCATCTTCCCTATCTGAATCGCTTCCACTGCCCTCTAATCCTTCACTCTCACTTTCCTCATCCACAAATCTTTCATCCTCGCTCAAATTAATGGGGTAATCGTCGCTTTCTCGGTCCGAATCGCTCACGCTGATGGCGTCCATGATTGAAAACAATGGGCAGATGTGAGGAGCTCCACAACCTGTGACGTCACGCTACTTCCGGTACAGGCAAGGCTTTTTTTATCAGCGACCAAAAGTTGCGAACTTTATCGTCGATGTTCTCTACTAAATCCTTTCAGCAAAAATATGGCAATATCGCGAAATGATCAAGTATGACACATAGAATGGATCTGCTATCCCCGTTTAAATAAGAAAATCTCATTTCAGTAGGCCTTTAAAACTGCCTCTGAAACAACATTGCAAAATAGTTGTATTTTGTAAATTGAGACAACGTTGGTGTATCTAACGTTGGATCAACGTTGTTGTTTGGGAAATGACGCCATTAAATAAACGTTGTCAAAAAGCATGTTGCTTCAATGTTGTATTTGTGTTGTAGAATATTGGTTGGAAAATGACCAAAATTCAATGGTCAAATCAACGTCAGAACCCGACATTGATTAAACGTTGTCAAAAAGCATGTTGTTTCAATGTTATGTTTGAGTTGCTCAACGTCAGGACCTAATTCCACAAGTTCTCAATGTTGTTTCAATGTCTTGTGCCTGCTGGGTTATTACTGTAAATGTAACTGTACTGTAAAATTGTCCGTGTTTTTTTTCTTTGAAATTCTATGGTTACTGTTCCGGTGTATTACAGTATATAGAAAAATGGAACCTCCGTTTATTTTACGGTAAAAAGACGATCGTTCAATTGCCAGGATTTGACCTGAAAATCTA
This sequence comes from Entelurus aequoreus, assembly GCF_033978785.1. Lineage (NCBI taxonomy): Eukaryota > Metazoa > Chordata > Actinopteri > Syngnathiformes > Syngnathidae > Entelurus > Entelurus aequoreus. The sequence goes on from NC_084747.1 coordinate 8,230,475, forward strand.
TGATTATAATTTTTACAGTGTACAATTTGATAGGTAACTTGCTTTGAAACCACAAATCAAGCAGATATTCAATTGTTTGTTTACCAAAAAAAAATGAATGTATGATAACATATTTGTTCAATTGAAGATCAAGATTCAAGATGCTGTTTATTGTCCATTCTTTAACATGTACAAGACATATAAGAACTGAAATTACATTTGCGGCACAGTCCCACTAAAAGCAGACATACGTTACAGGGAGACAAGAACAGGACCGCCAACGGATCAGCCACTTACGCCGCTCCTTAAAAAGGTGGGAAAAAGGTGATATTGGGGAAGTGGGGAAGAGTAAAAAAATATCAGTCAAAGGCTGGACACTCGGGAGGGGGTCCAGACTGAGTCCAAGGGAAAAAAACTCATTTGTTGTGTCCATAGGCCTGGGGCCGTTCTGCATGCAAACAAAGTTCGACTTCCAGGTGTTGTTGAGGAGGTAGGGAGGTCAAAAGCGTCCATCATTGAGGAGTCCTCGGGGGATGTTTTCAGAACAGCCTGTTTCTGTTTTGCAGCGTCAAAGCCATTCGAGGGAGTCAAATCGTAGATTGGGATTTTGGTTTTTCCAAGCGAGCAGACATTACAATGGCTTGTCTGTTCTATTCGTCCATGCTGGCTGCGCTCATATCCAAATTTCGCATTTCAACAAGCTTTTCCATGATGTGATCCATCTTGCGATTCAGTTCAGAAATCGCCAAAGTCTCTGATCCCACAGCCCGACCCAAGTCTTCCATTGCGACGAACAGCCTTTGGGCTCCTTGAGTGGCTGACATCGTCTTACGAATTTGACGATACACCAGAGCAATGCCCAGCCCAATCAGCAGGTGCCCCCGCGATCATGGTTCCAAACAGGTAGATGTCTTCTACGTCCTCGATGGAAAGGACTGAGAGGCACATGATTGTTTTCTCCCAGGAATCTCTCACGTACCCCACAGCAATGGTTCCATCAGGGCAGCCAGGCTCCCCAGAACCTCTTTTCCTCGTCGAAAATATTTTGTCAATTGAGTCGAGAGTCCAGCTAATCAATTCCATGTTTGATGTTTATATTTGGAGGACAGCGCAGAGAAAGAGGCTTCAAAACAAGTGTAGACAGGACAAGACAAAGAGGGCAAGCAGGGATCAAGCAGATATTCAATTGTTTGTTTACAAAAAAAATGAATGTATGATAACATATTTGTTGCATTATTAAATAATATTTATTTTTAAAAAATATGCAATTGCATGCAGCACAGGTAATTTGTTCTGTCGAAATGGAAAGACCGAATACTTTTAGTAGGAAAAGATCATGTACTTTATTGACGCATATTTTTTTCAGGCGTTCGCGGGCCATATAAAATGATGTGGCGGGCCACATTTGGCCCCCAGGCCTTGAGTTTGTCACCTGTGATCTATATGAACACAAAAATATCCAACATCCTCTTTTTTATTTTCCCATTTGCCTGCACCTCCTTCGGAGGCTTTCCCTTCGTGTGTTCAAGAAAACAAAGTTAATCATTTAGAATGTCTCCTCACCTCATTGCAAACATTATGTTAGGAAATATGAACAAGACACCAACACAAAGATTATGCATCATGACTGAACACATTGAAAATGACATCATCGTGCTAGCTAAACAAGCTGTGATGTAGCATAACAAATAGCTAGTAGTCGTTAGCTCGTCAAGGATAAAATATGACTCGTTTAACTTTCAAGCAAACTACTGGCGTGAGCACATTGGAGGCAAGCTGTAGAACGAGGCGAGTTTCAGGGATTGAAGACTTCAGGACTCCTTGTCAGGTTCAAACACTGATGACATCTATTAAACAAGACAATTGATTGTTTTGATTGATTGAGACTTTTATTAGTAGGTTGCACAGTGAAGTACATATTCCGTACAATTGACCACTAAATGGTAACACCCGAATAAGTTTTTCAACTTGTTTAAGTCGGGGTCCACTTAAATTGATTCATGATACAGATATATACTATCATATATACTATCATCATAATACAGTCATCACACAAGATAATCACATTGAATTATTTACATTATTTACAATCAGGAGTGTGGAGGGGGGGTGTGGGGGGGGGGGGGGGATATGGACATCAAGTAGTGGACATAGAGAGAGAGAGAGAGAGAGAGAGATCAGAAGGCATAAGAAAAAGAATCTGCATTTGATTGTTTACATTTGATTATTAGCAATCCGGGGAGGGTGTTAGTTTAGGGTTGTAGCTGCCTGGAGGTGAACTTTTATAGCGGTTTTGAAGGAGGATAGAGATGCCCTTTCTTTTATACCTGTTGGGAGCGCATTCCACATTGATGTGGCATAGAAAGAGAATGAGTTAAGACCTTTGTTAGTTCGGAATCTGGGTTTAACGTGGTTAGTGGAGCACCCCCTGGTGTTGTGGTTATGGCGGTCATTTACGTTAAGGAAGTAGTTTGACATGTACTTCGGTATCAGGGAGGTGTAGCGGATTTTATAGACTAGGCTCAGTGCAAGTTGTTTAACTCTGTCCTCCACCTTGAGCCAGCCCACTTTAGAGAAGTGGGTAGGAGTGAGGTGGGATCTGGGGTGGAGGTCTAGAAGTAACCTGACTAGTTTGTTCTGAGATGTTTGGAGTTTAGATTTGAGGGTTTTGGAGGTGCTAGGGTACCAGGAGGTGCATGCGTAATCGAAAAAGGGTTGAACGAGAGTTCCCGCCAGAATCCTCAAGGTGCTTTTGTTGACCAGAGAGGAAATTCTGTAGAGAAATCTCGTTCGTTGGTTAACCTTTTTGATTACCTAAGCAAGGAATTAAACAGAGACAGATTTAAATCTGTCTCAATTGAGGAGAGCGCGTACACCTGTACCCTTGTACAGTGTTCCAACACGCTCTGACGAAAGATTGTACGCTTCCTCTTTTATTTGGACATTCCCTGATTACATGGCAACAGCTGTTTCTAAGGGACGGGGGTCGTAAACAGCCATCGCCTTTGATTACAAACAGTTCAAAGAAAAGGTTGGTTCAAAGAAAAGGTCGTAAACGGTTCACAGAAAAGGTCGTAAAACAGTTAAAAGAAGAGGTCCCTGAAGGGGAGTCAGGTCCTGCTTCCTCTTCGCTTTGTAGTTCTTGGGTCAAAACAAAATCTCTCTGTGGATTACAATACAGAACACCTTTGTGTTGCTTCCCATCCTACACAGTGGAGTTTTACAGGTCTTCTTCTTGGTAGGTTCAAAGACAGCTTTTGTCTTCTTGCCGGGAACTCATGGCAACACAAAGTTTTGTGATAACTTAGATACAATTATTCTGACACTCCCGGTCAACATTCTCCTGATATTTTGCAGTTTTGTAATTAAAATGTGACACGCAGAATTATACCTCGTCGTCCATCCAAACAAAAGAGTCAATTTTTTCCGTGCAGCCTCCATCATCATTTTTTTTGTGTGTTGATGTGGCTTGTCCCAATATCAATATTTAGGTACCGGTACCAAAATGTATATAGATACTTTTCTAAATAAAGGGGACCACAAAAAATGGCATTTTTGGCTTTGTTTTAGCAAAAAAATATATCTGGGGCCATACTTATCAAGCTTCTTAGAATTACTCCTAAGAAGTCTGCTAAGAGTTGACTTAAGAGTAAATAAATTCTTCGCTGAAAGCTGCACTTAAAAGTTAGTTATCAAGCGTCTTACTCACACTTTCAGCGAAGTGTAGGACTGAATCTTAAGTGTCACACTCAGAGCTGAATTACGACATTACTATGTGCCGTAAACGGAATTTTAGGTGACGTCATTTCTGTGTCCATAGAAATGACCAATCACGGAAGGGAATCCGTTGTCTAAGAATAAAGAAATATCTTGGAAATATTTAAGTGGACAATGGGAGTGTATATTTTGACAATAAACTACAAAATAATACAAAACAAACTAGTCCCCGCCGGCACTCACGCTACCGCTCCCTCTCTTCTATCGCCCACACACTCACTGACGTCACTCACCTCACGGCCACACACATACGCTACTGTCATAACATTTTCTTTCCAATTCATTAATTAGGCAACTAATTTGAAAGTGGTGTGGGTGGCTCTATATATACTAGCCCACTGCAGACACATGCAGAAATCAACAAGGAATCGAAAAGTATTAAATCTGTGACAAAAATAATATCCACTCTGTCTAAACGATACCGTTTGATCAGCTGCTCGTCATCAAAAAAACAACAACATTGTTCCGTTCCCTGAACGTTCGCGCACGTCTCTCTCGCCTCAGTGCCATCCCCTGCTGGCAACTCCTAACCACTTAAGACACCTCTGAAGGTCTCTTAAATATCGTGGAGAGTAGGAGTGATTCTTAGACTTAAGAACGTTGATAAAAAGCTTTTATTCTTAAGTTTGAGAGTAGGACTACATTTCGCAAATTCTCAGGACTTAAGTGTAAAATGGCACTCTAAGAAGCTTGATAAGTACGGCCCCTGAACATTAAACATATGTTTATTATTGCAATTTTGTCCTTAAATAAAATAGTGAAATACAAGACAACTTGTCTTTTAGTAGTAAGTAAACAAACAAAGGCTCCTAATTAGTCTGCTGACATATGCAGTAACATATTGTGTCATTTATCTACCTATTATTTTGTCAACATTATAAAGGACAAGCTGTAAAAATTGATTATTAATCTACTTGTTCATTTACTGTTCATTTACTGTTATTTTCTCTTTTAACATGTTCTATCTACACTTCTGTTCAAATGTAATAATCACGTATTCTTCTCTTCTCTGATACTTTGCATTAGTTTTGGATGATACTATAAATGTAGGTATCGATCCGATTCCAAGTAGTGCAGGATCATATATTGGTCATAATTTAAATTTTTCCTGAGTTTATGAATATAATATGAATTTAAAAGAAAAAAGATTTTGTGACGATAAAAATATCAATGTAATCATAGTAGTATCGACAAGATACGCTCTTGTACTTGGTATCATTACAGTGGATGTCAATTGTAGATCCGCCCATGGCATTTGTTTACATTGTGACGTTGGTGAGCTATTGTATCCTCCTACGGTGTGTAGTGAAGCATGTTGAGCTATTCCTCGTCCTCCAGTGATAATGGTACTTGTAAGAAACTTACTTTATTTGTCGCTATGGAGGCAAGCATTAGTGATTTAGAAGTAGCTAAAACACTTACGACTGCGGATGGACATTAGCTGCTAGCTAGCTAGCCATGTCTTAAAGCACCTCTTCCTGAGGGCGTTTCAGTGTTATAACTTTACCTTTATCTTTACTTTTTAAGCCAAAATGCGTCCGTTCTATTTTTCAAACAGAGTATAGTACCACGCTACTATACTAGTACCGGTATACCGTACAACCCTAGTGGCGGGCGAATAGAACTTTATGCACGTGCGCTGGTTTTTCTTCTATAGTTTTGGTGTTTCCGGTGGCTTTAACACATTGAGCTTATTTGTGTTCCTCAGACATCCAGCAGCTGATTGGTCGTCCTGAAGAATCTCCGCCTCAGTCGCAGGGGGAGAACTCTACTTTGAAGCAGGAAGCTTTACAGCCATTTCACATTAAAAAGGAAGAGGAGGAAGAGTGTCTTCAGTGGTCAGAGGAAGGTGATACCACCAAGTTGCCACTCACTATTCTCTCTGTGAAGACTGAAGATGATGAAGAGAAACCACAACTAGACAACCTCTTAGCTCCACTATCAGATAGTGAGGCTGAAGACGAGGTTGAAGAACCTTTGAGCAGCGATACAGACTGTGAAGGTGATATGAGGACTCGCACTGACAACAAACACTCCGACTGCTCTAAAGAGAAGACTTGTAAAACAGTTTTGAGCTGTTTAGTTTGTGGTACAAGTTGTACAAACAAAAGCAATTTGACTCAACACATGAGAACACACGCAGGAGAAAAAACATTTTATTGTTCAGTTTGTGGTAAAAGCTTTTCTCAAAATAGCAGTTTGACTCAACACATGAGAACGCACACAGGAGAAAGACCATTTTATTGTTCAGTTTGCGGTAAAAACTTTTCCCAAAAGAGCCATCTGACACAACACATGAGAACACACACGGGAGAAAAACCGTATGCTTGCTCAGTTTGCAGTAAAAGCTTTTTCCAAAATAGCAGTTTGACTGAACACATGAGATCGCACACAGGAGAAAAACCATTTATTTGTTCAGTTTGCGGCAACAGCTTTTCTCAAAATAGCAGTTTGACTCAACACATGAGAACGCACACAGGCGAAAGACCATTTTATTGTTCCGTTTGCGGTAAAAACTTTTCCCACAAGAGCAGTTTAACTCAACACATGAGAACGCACACTGGAGAAAAAACTTTTCATTGTTCAGTTTGTTGCAAAAGCTTTTCTCAAAACAAGCAATTGATTGTCCACATGAGAAAGCACACGGGGGAAAAACCATTCAACTGTTCAGTTTGCTGTAAAAGCTTTTCTCATAGGGGCAATTTGACTAAACACATGAGAACACACACTGGAGAAAAATCATTTAATTGTTCATTTTGTAGTAAAAGCTTCTCCTACAGACAGGGTTTGACTCGGCACGAAATGAAACACACGGGAGAGAAAACATTCAGTTGTTCCGTTTGTGAGAAAAGTTACACTCAAAGGACACACTTGTCTGATCACCTAAGAACACACAGTCGAAAAAACATGTAGTTGTTTGTGGTGAAAGTTCTCCTCAAAGTAACATGATGTCTCATCCCACACACACGGGAGAAAAATATTTACATGCCCAATTTATAGTGAAAGGTTTTTCTATTGACAAAATACACATCAATCAACACCCTGAAGAAAAGCGTTGCAGCTGCTCAGTATGCAGTCAAAGACATATTTGCTGAAATGTCACATGAGAACACACACACAGAAAAATACATTTGCTCAGTTTGTGTTAAAACATTTTAGCAGAGACTAGGTTCTGGATCCTAAAGTAGTGGTGCCTTGATTAGTGGCAGCAAACACGGAACCCTCTCTCGATGTTATTGTTGTTTATGGAAGTAGCGCAATGTTGCTATGCGCTCTGTGAAATCAATGCACCCTGGAAATGTATTACTGACAGAAAATGCTCAAAATGACAAAGATACTATAATTATTACATAAAACATTGCATGATATGAATTTGTGTGTCACTAATTGTCAGGTTCAAACACTGATGACATCTGTTAAACAAGACAAGAGGCAAGGAATTAAACAGAGACCGAATTCAATTTGGCTCAATCGAGGAGAGACGTACTCTTGTACAGTCCCCATCACGCTCTAGCGAAAGATTGTACGCCTCCTCTTTTATTTGGACTTTCCCTGATTACATGGCAACAGCTGTTTCTAAGGAACGGGGGTCGTAAACAGCCATCGCCTTTGATTACAACAGTTCAAAGAAAAGGTCGCCTTGAGGGGAGTCTGGCCCTGCTTCATCTCCGCTTTGTAGTTCTTGGGTCAAGACAACATCTTTCTGTGGATTACAATAGAAGAAAGAAACAGAACACCTTCATGTTGCTTCCCATCCTACACAGTGGAGTTTTACAAGCCTTTTTCTTGGTAGGATCAAAGACACCTTTTGTCTTTTCGCCGGGAACTCATGGCAACACAAAGTTTTGTGATAACTTAGATACAATTATTCTGACACTATCTGTATGTACAATGTTGTTGGTTGTTTTAAATGATTGTAGAATGTGTCATAGGTGGACGAAATAAATCCCCATTGCCTGCATTGTTAGCTGCTTCAAGCTAGAAGTTTTTGACTATTTAGAATGCACAGAAAATGGAAAGACAAGTGTGCTTCTCTCACATAAAGATTGTGGATGATGTCATGATTTTTGGAGTCACTTTAATAACATCCAGCTTTATCTCACCGTCACACATTAGTCAGTCAAGATAGAGCTCAAAGAAAAACGTCACACATTCAGCCTTCACAATAAAAGCGCTGTGCGGGCAAGAGTGCAAGTCAAAGTATTTAGTATATTTAAATATTAATAAGACAAAAATAGGTGTAATATAAAACTGACACTGTTGTTGGTAATGCAGATTGATTTATTGCTTGTATTTTTTGAAAAATACACGAGAAGACGACCTTGAAAAGAAGAATCGCAATAATGAGGAACAATATAGCAATTGGATTATTTTCCGAAATTGTCCAGCCCTATATCACAAAGAGGAGAGAAACCTTTTAAATGCTCATATTTGGTAGCAAAAGTTATTAATGTAAGAAATGACTGCAGTCACACAAAAATCAGCGAATAAAAGGTTTTTTTTTGTCCATTTTGTGCTAAAAGGTTGTTAACTCATAGAAGTGTAATGTCACGTGTGAGAAGTCAGCTAAAAAGTGATGATTTGCTGTGTGTACGATACCAGATTCCCTCATGAGTTCGAGTGATGCTAAGAACAGCAGTAATCCAGACGGATACATTCTCATTATTGTTATAGTTCATTTTGTACTTTGTTCTTTACCAAATGTTGGGCAACTGTATTAAAGGTCAGAGTAGGAAGTATTAATGTGGGAAGGTGTTAAACGTAATGTGAAGATAATATTTTCCTAATTACTGCGATGAGGTGGCGACTTGTCCAGGGTGTACCCCGCCTTCCGCCCGATTGTAGCTGAGATAGGCTCCAGCGCCCCCCGCGACCCCAAAGGGAATAAGCGGTAGAAAATGGATGGATGGATATTTTCCCAATTATGAATTTAAGATAAGTGAATATATTCGAACAGCTTCCCTCAACTTAGCCAAAGAAGACAAAACAAGATAATTTTAAATATAATAAGAGAAAAGGAGGGACAGGCAGTGTACATATAGGAATGAATTTAAACGTGTGCTCATTATATATATATATATATATATATATATATATATATATATATATATATATATATATATATATATATATATATATATATATATATATATATATATATATATATATATACTTATGTATGTATATATATTTAATATATGTGTGTGTACATCTCATTTAACAATGATATATATATATATATTTATAAATCATTTAACAATGAGGATATATATATATATATATATATACATATACATCATTGTTAAATGATATACATATATATGATATATATTTGAAAGAAAATGCAAATATGAACATATTTTGTGTATGCATGTCTGAAACTACATCAAATCCACCAAGTCCAGACAGCCTGTTTGCTCTGAAGATCAAAGATGCTCTGCTGCAGCTTCACAAAAACATGTTTTGCCGTGCAACCAATAGAGACCGTCTCTTCCACCATTGGTGGTGTGGCTGAGGACAGCGTGACTCATGCAGCCTGAACGCTTGCCAGAGGTTCAAGATCCTGGGGGGGGGGGGGGGGGGGGGGGGGGTTATAATGTTGTTGGTTATTATAAACAGTTACTGCTCAAACAGTCATTATAAATCAGAATCACTGTTGTTATGAATTATTGACCTATTTAAGGCTACAACTATTTCACATTAAACGTTTAAATATTGAAGTTTTTACAGGGTGACACAAAAAAAGCGTTCATCACCCAAACTTGAATAACTTTTGAAATAATTAAGGGTCCTATACTGTTTTTTATTTTTATTTGTTATTGTCATTTTTTTATTTTTTTTAAACTAAAATGGTCAATTAAATCAAAAGTAAATGTTGTTGTGAACTATTGACCTATTTAAGGCTCCAACTGCTTCACATCAAATATTTGACTTCTGAGTTTTGGGGGAAAAATATATTTTTATGCCATACAAAAAAAGGTTTTTCGTTGACAAAAAGGTTATGAAACATACAAAAAATAAACATCAAAAATAACAAAAACTTAATATAAATGGAAAATCCTGAAGTTGATCTAAAGATTTAATCGTTGAAAGGAAATAATAATAACATATGACTTACTTTGAACACTTTTATGAGTGGGACCCTAACCAAGGGTCCTATACTGTTTATTTATTTTAATTTCAGATTTAATTGTTGAAAGGAAAAAATAATAATAATGATATATGACATACTTTTAACATTTTTATGAGTGGGACCCTTTAGGGTCCAAGGGTCCTATACCGGTTTTTTTTATTTGTATTGTAAATTTTTATCTAAAACGGTCAATGCTCAAACAATTATTATGAATCCAAATCAATGTAGTTGTGAATTATTGACCTATTTAAGGCTCCAGCTACTTCACATCAAATATTTTACTTCTGAGTTTTAGAGGGAAAATATTGCATCATGTTTGTTTATGCAATACAAAAAAAAGGTTTTCTTTGACAAAAAGTGTATAGAACATAAAAAAGTATAAACAAAACAACAAAAACTTCATATCAATTGATAGATCTGAAGTTCATCTACAAATTTAAGAGTTGAAAGTAAAAAAATTACTAATGTATGACTTACTTTTAACACTTCTTTGAGTGGGACCCCTTAGGGTCCAAAGGTCTTCTACTGTTTAGTTATTTTAATTTCAGATTTAATTGTTGAAAGTAAAAAATAATAATGATACATGACTTACTTTTACCACTTCTGTGAGTCGGACCCTTTAGGGTCCAAGGGTCCCATACTGTTTTTTTTTTATTTGTATTTTAAATTTTTATCTAAAATGGTCAATGCTCAAACAAGTATTATGAATCCAAATCAATGTAGTTGTGAATTATTGACCTATTTAAGGCTCCAGCTACTTCACATTAAATATTTTGACTTCTGAATTTTAGAGGGAAAATATTGCATCATTTTTGTTTATGCCATACAAAATAAGGTTTTCTTTGATAAAAAAAAAGTGTATAAAACATAAAAAAGCATGAAAGAGAAGCATAAAAACTTCATATCAATTGATAGATCTGAAGTTAATCTACAAATTTAAGAATTGAAAGTTACAAAAAATATTAATGTATGACTTACTTTTAACACTTCTTTGAGTGGGACTCCTAATGTTGTTTTTTTGTATTGTATTGTATTTTTTTTTACTAAAACGGTCAATGCTTAACTAATTAAATCAAAATCAATGTTGCTGTGAATTATTGACCTGTTCAAGGCTCCAATTAATTCACATCAAATATTTGACTTTTGAATTTTGAAGGGGGCGGGGGGTTATATTGCAAAGTAAAGTTAAAGTTAAAAAAGTTAGAGTACCAGTGATTGTCACACACACACTAGGTGTGTGGAATTATTCTCTGCATTTGACCCATCACCCTTGATCACCCCCTGGGAGGTGAGGGGAGCAGTGAGTGGTGGGTGGCCACGCCCGCGAATCATTTTTGGTGATTTAACCCCCAATTCGAACCCTTGACACTGAGTGCCAAGCAGGGAGGTAATGGCATTTTTACAGTCTTTGGTATGACTCGGCCGGGGTTTGAACTCACAACCTACCCATCTCAGGGCGGACACTCTAACCACTAGGCCACTGAGTAGGTGTGTGGTATTGCCAGAGCAAAAATATGTATTTCCTTGAACAAAAAGGGCATACAACATAGAAAACTTTATATCAATGGATAGATCTGAAGTTGATCTAGAAATGTAAGCATTGAATATCAATAATAAGATTTAAGTCTGAAAAGTACAGAAGCTCCAATATCAACACATGTGCAATAAAATAATAACAATAATAATTTATTCAAAATAATTACCAGAGTGAATTACATTTATATTCAACCTGAAAAATAAATGTGTGCACCAATTTTTTATTTGAATACACCGATGTATTTTTCTAAATTCAACATCAAAATTCGACCCCCCCCCCCCACCCCCCCTCATGCAACCTCACCACAAATAGATGACAGTTCTGTGTAAACACCGGAGTATCATGAGTGACTTCAACGGTTCCATAGTGTAGTGGTTATCACGTCTGCTTTACACGCAGAAGGTCCTGGGTTCGAGCCCCAGTGGAACCAACCACTTTTTACCATGAATTGATTAACGTGGACCCCGACTTAAACAAGTGGGAAATCTTATTTGGGGTTACCATTTAGTGGTCAACTGTACGGAATATGTACTGTACTGTGCTATCTACTAATAAAAGTTTCAATCAATCCATCAATCAATCAATCAGTGCAATGACATGAGAGTGAAAGAAGTGATTAAAGCTTATGTAACGAACTTTTCAGGATGTCCCAAGTTGCCAGATAGTGTTAGATAAGGAGGAGTTTTGTCCCTCCAGCGTTGCCGTAGGGCTGTGACGTAAGAGGTCTATAAAGGTGGTTGAGGAAGAAGGTGTGGAGAGAGAGAAAAAGGAGGGTGAACATTAAAGAAGTGGTGGAGACCGGACCTGCTCTTATGACTCCCATTTATTATTTTATTATTATATTATATTAGTACACGTAATATGCGAACCCAGAATACTCGGCTACACTTATATGTTCGTGAATTTATAATCGGAACCTCGTTCATTTCCATGTCATGTTCCTCTTTTCTATTATGTATACTTTAATTTTTTTTATTACTAAAATAAATAAAACATTTTAAACACGTGACCTTGCAGAAACTGTCGAAAAAATAAAGACTGAGGAAAAGACCTTGTCTGCGCACATGCGCAGAACCGACCCGATTTCCGGTAGTGAGAAAGGCGAGCAAGATGGCGGACTGTGGCTTTCCCCTTTTAAAATGACGATATAACTGTTGTACTGAGTCACAGCAGCTATAACTAACACATACCTCAAAGATTCGCCTTTTCTAAAGCCCACGAAACGTGCATTGAGTTTGGAGTGATGGAGTGTTACGTGAAGTGAAGATTGAAGACGTGATAGAAGATGGACGACTACTGCTATGCTAAGATGGCGACGTCCGCTAAAAGAGAACATGAAAGAGAATCAGCGCCACCAACTTCCAGCAAATCACCAACGGAGATAAAGACGAAAGATGAAGGTGAGTGACTTGAAGTTTTGTCATTTGAAAACTGTCATAGGCCTCGAGTGAGTGGCGATGATACAGTAACCGACCTTGTTGAAGAATGTAAACAAAGAACTGCCATGATTGTTAACTTCAAGGCATCCATTTTTCCCGCTTCTCCCTCTTGGGCTCGCCTAGAGCAGTGTTTTTCAACCACTGTGTCGCGGCACACTAGTGTACCGTGAGATACAGTCTGGTGTGCCGTGGGAGATGATCTAATTTCACCTATTTGGGTTAAAAATATGTTCTGCCAAGCAGTAATTATAGTCTGCAAATGATGTGTTGTTGTTGAGTGTCGGTGCTGTCTGGAGCTCGGCAGAGTAACCGTGTAATACTCTTCCATATCAGCAGGTGGCAGCAGGTAGCTAATTGCTTTGTAGATGTCGGAAACAGCGGGAGGCAGTGTGCAGGTAAAAAGACTAGACTAGACTTCCTTTTTATTGTCATTCTAATTTTAACTTTACAGCACAGATAAGAACGACATTTTGTTACATAAGCTCATGGTAGTGCAGGATAAAAAATTAAAAATAAAATAAAAAAGCAATAAGGTGCATATATAAATAAATAAATATATATAAATGATATATATATATATAATATATATATATAAAATAAATAAATATATATATAAATATATATAAATGAATAAATTACTGTTCAGATAAATATATTGCACTTTTTCACATGCATCCACGTTTATGGATGTGTGTTATATTGTCTTTTTTTTATTCCAGCGAGTTAATCCATTTTGGGGGGAGTTGAGGGGATAATTTAATTATGTTGCGTTCAAGAGGTTCAAAAAGGTGTCTAATGCTTAAACCAAAAATAAACAAAAGGTGAGTGCCCCTAAGAAAAGGCATTGAAGCTTAGGGAAGGCTATGCAGAACTAAACTAAAACTGAACTGGCTTCAAAGTAGACAAAAACAGAATGCTGGATGACAGCAAAGACTTACTGTGGAGCAAAGACGGCGTCCACAAAGTACATCCGAACATGACATGACAATCAACAATGTCCCCACAAAGAAGGATAAAAACAACTGAAATATTCTTGACTGCTAAAACAAAGTAGATGCGGGAAATATCGCTCAAAGGAAGACATGAAACTGCTACAGGAAAATACCAAAAAAAGAGAAAAAGCCAACAAATTAGACAAGACAAGAAGTAAAACACTACACACAGGAAAACAGCAAAAAAGTCCAAATAAAGCAGGGTGTGATGTGACAGGTGGTGACAGTACACCTACTTTGAGACAAGAGCTATATTGATGCATGCTTGGTTATGCTTTAAAGTCATATCCAACAATTGCGACAACGACTTTTTACTGTCAACTGAGTTTCATTTTTTAGTGATTTCTGCTGGTGGTGTGCCTCTGCATTTTTTCAACGCAAAAAAAATTGTGCCTTGGCTCAAAAAAGGTTGAAAAACACTGCTCTAGTGTACCATGAGATATTGTTTGGTGTGCCGTGGGACATTATGTAATTTCACCTGATTGGGTTAAGAATATTTTATGCAAACCAGTAATTATAATCCGCAAATAATGTGCCGTTGTTGAGTGTCTGTGCTGTCTAGAGCTCGGCATATCTACGAAGCTAATTGCTTTGTAGATGTCGGGAACACGGTTTGTCGTGATCACAATACGCGGGAGGCAGCGTGCAGGTAAAAAGGTGTCTAACGCTTGAAACCAAAAATAAACAAAAGGCGAGTGCCGCTCAGAAAAGGCATTGAAGCTTAAGGATGCCTATGCAAAACGAAACTAAAACTGGACAGGCTGCAAAGTAAACAAAGACAGAATGCTGGACGACAGCAAAGACTTACAGCGTGGGGAGCAGACGGCGTCCACAAAGTACATCCGTGCATGACAATCAACACCAAAATAGGAGCGCAAGACAAGAACTAAAACACTACACACAGGAAAACACCAAAATAAGTCACAGCGTGATGGGACAGGTCATGACAGTACACCTACTTTGAGACAAGAGTTAAAGTTAAGGTAAAGTTAAAGTGCCAATGATTGTCACACAAACACTAGGTGTGGCGAAATTATTATCTGCATTTGCCCCATTGATCACCCCCTGGGAGGTGAGGGGAGCAGTTGGCAGCAGCGGTGGCCGCGCCCGGGAATCATTTTTGGTGATTTAACCCCCAATTCCAACCCTTGATGCTGAGTGCCAAGCAGGGAGGTAATGGCTCCCATTTTTATAGTCTTTGGTTTGAACTCACGACCTACCGTTCTCAGGGCGGACACTCTAACCACTAGGCCACTGAGTTATAGGGATGCATGGGTGGTTATGGTTTGAATTCATATCCAACAATTGCGAGAAATACTTTTTATTGTCAATATTGGCTCCCGAGTTTCATTTTTTTATGTTTTCTGCTAAAACATTTTTTTCAATGAAAAAAATGTGCCTTGGGCTCAGAAAAAGTTGAAAAACACTGATCTAGAGCCTTTTCTCCCTTTTTACACGGTCTACTTTTAGTATTAAAAAAAGTCAAAACAATAAAAAGTGTTGTTCGTGGCAGCTCTTCTTTTCAAATTCAGATTCAAATTCAGATTGGTTTTATTTGAACAAACCCAGCTGGCATTTCTACCTGTATTTAAAGTTGAAACAAGGTTGAAAAAACATTGAATTTGGTATAGATTTTGCAAAAGTGGTACGTTGTTCCACTGTTGATGCGTCAAAGTTAACACACATGTTAAAATTTCACCAGTGATTTATTGGAATGTTGACAACGTTCCTTTTACCATTTAACGTTAAACGTGGTTTCAGGATTGATTCAACAACAACAGACATATTTTCACCTTGGTTTCAAGGAATGCCAGCTGGGTATATACAGTTTCAAAATGATGCGTCACAATTTTACATTTTCTTTACATGTCCAAGAAGGTGTAAGAAGACGCAACGCTTATTTAATCCCACCCCTTTTCCACTTCCTATCAAGTACTTACACGTGTGTTTCGACCGTGGACACTAGATCATGTTTACACATGTGAAGTTAGAGACGGAATCTGTAATGTTAGTATTTTAACAATGTCTATGTAATAATAATCATAGATTTTATTTGTAAAAAAAAAAACACTTTACTTTGAGTAAACAACCTCAAAGTGCTACAGTGTAGTAATCAATCAATGTTTATCTATATAGCCCTAAATCACAAGTGTCTCAAAGGGCTGCACAAGCCACAACAACATCCTCGGTACAGAGCCCACATACGGGCAAGGAAAAACTCACCCCAGTGGGACGTCAATGTGAATGACTATGAGAAACCTTGGAGAGGACCGCATATGTGGGTAACCCCCCCCCCCCCCCTCTAGGGGGGACCGAAAGCAATGGATGTCGAGTGGGTCTGACATAATATTGTGAAAGTCCAGTCCACAGTGGATCCAACACAACAGCGAGAGTCCAGTCCATAGTGGGGCCAGCAGGAAACCGTCCCGAGCGGAGACGGGTCAGCAGCGCAGAGATGTCCCCAACCGATGCACAGGCTAGCAGTCCACCCGGGGTCCCGACTCTGGACAGCAGGCACTTCATCCATGTCCACCGGACCTGTGCAACTCCCCCTCCCCAAGGGAGAGGGGAGCAGAGGAGAGAAGAAAAGAAACGGCAGATCAACTGGTCTAAAGAGGGGGTCTATTTAAAGGCTAGAGTATACAAATATACACCACAACACATCTCATCTGCTTGTGTTGTTGTGAACGACATCGTCGATGTATGATCAATGTACAAACAGGACAGCAGTCGCAAATTGAAAGGTAAAAAAAATAAAATTAGTAAAAAAAAATAAAAATAAAAAGATAATAAAAATAAAAACTAGAACAGCCTAATAGCTAGAACTAGTATGTATATATCTAAAAAAAAAAAGGCTTTTTTAAAAAGAAGGGTTTTTAAGCCTTTTTTAAAAGCATCCACAGTCTGTGGTGCCCTCAGGTGGTCAGGGAGAGCGTTCCACAGACTGGGAGCGGCGGAGCAGAAAGCCCCGTCTCCCATCGTTCGTAGCTTTGTCCTCGGAGGTTGGAGGAAGTTAGTCTGTCCGGAGCGGAGGTGTCGTGTGGAGGATTTGGGGGTGAGTAGTTCTTTGAGGTAGAGGGGGGCATTTCCATGGAGGCACTGGTGGGTTAGTAGGAAGACTTTGTATTCAATCCTGAGTGGAACAGGAAGCCAGTGAAGGGATTTGAGAATTGGTGTGATATGGTCATATTTCCGCACTCTCATCAGGATCCTAGCAGCACTATTCTGGAAGTACTGCAGCTTCTGGATGTTCTTGCTGGGGATCCCGACAAGAAGTGTGTTGCAGTAGTCTAGCCTGGAGGCTGTTCTTCATGTCTTCCAGTCATAGAACAGAATAGACGAGTTGCTAGCAACGACTCGTTAGCAACATGTTTTGCGGATTTGTCTCCCGTTGTTTGGTCGGTGCCTGAATGTTCTAATCCAAACAAAAGACTTCCAATTTTATCTTTCTATAAAATGACGCTAATAAAAAAGTTGCCATATTTTTTCGGACTATAAGGCGCACTTAAAATCCTTTCATTTTCTCAAAACTCGACAGTGTGCCTTTATAACCTGGTGCGCCTATTGTACAGAATAATTTTGGTTGAACCTCGAAGCTATTTTATTTGGTACATGGTGTAGTGATAAGTGTGACCAGTAAACTTGCATCGTGATGCAGTTTTCAAGCCATATCACCCAGCCCTACACCACAACACATCTCATCTGCTTGTGTTGTTGTGAACGACATCGTCGATGTAAGATCAATGTACAAAGAGGACAGCAGTCGCAACTTGAAAGGCTTTCTCATTTTTTTCGGCCTCCAGTTGTCTCAAAACTCATCAAGCTCATAACAGCAGCACACTTCCCCCTTTCACAATAACAGCGCTGTACGCAACATCCGGTGTGACTGCGGTCACAAAATAAAGGTTTCAAAAGAGTACCTGACACAAGCACAATATAATTAAAGCACTTTTTGCTTCAATTACAAAATGATTATGCCTTGACTTAAAGGGGGCCTTATTATGTAAAACCAACTTTTCTAACTGGATGGAACCCGCTTATGTGTATGGATGTTCTCATTCATCCAGGGCATTGTAGTCTCAGGGTATCGAGTCCATCGCAACTGGACTGTTTGATGTGTCTTAGAAGACGTTTCACCTCTCATTCGAGTAGGTTTCATGCTCATAGACTTAAATTGGTCAGATCTAGTCTCAGACTTAAATTGGTCAGATCTAGTCTCAGACTTAAATTGGTCAGATCTAGTCTCAGACTTACATTGGTCAGATCTAGTCTCAGACTTAGATTGGTCCGATCTAGTCTCGGACTTAGATTGGTCCGATCTAGTCCCAGACTTAGATTGGTCTGATCTAGTCTCAGACTTAGATTGGTCCGATCTAGTCTCAGACTTCGATTGGTCCGATCTAGTCTCAGACTTCGATTGGTCAGATCTAGTCTCAGACTTAGATTGGTCAGATCTCGTCTCAGACTTAGATTGGTCAGATCTAGTCTCAGATTTAGATTGGTCCGATCTAGTCTCAGATTTAGATTGGTCCGATCTAGTCTCAGACTTAGATTGGTCCGATCTAATCTCAGACTTCGATTGGTCAGATCTAGTCTCAGACTTAGATTGGTCAGATCTAGTCCAGCGGCTGGTGCCAAAACCCCAAATATTTCAGTGTTTCCCACACATTCATTTATTTGTGGCGGCCCGCCACAAAAGAATTAAGGCCGCGACAAAAAATATATATATATATATATTTTTTATTTTTTATTTTTTTACATTTTTATTTATTTTATTTTTTTTGTGCCCTGTCAAGCTTCTCAGGCAAATCATATAGTTGATGTAGATGCCCATATCGGCTGTCCAGATTTACTTTACAAAAGAGAAGTGTAGGATCAAGATTTTTGGAGCTCTTTGTTCAGTGGATCAAATGTTTGATGACGCTTTGTGTCTATCTACCACCACTACTATTTTCTGTTTATTTGTTACTGACTGTGGCAGGACACCTCTGCCTCTGTTTCACTTTATGTTGCTGGTAAATAATATGGTTGTGGTAGTAGGCTAAAGTTAAATTATTTAGTATGCACTAATTAAAGGGGCAGAGCTTTAAGAGACATTTTAGCTTTTATATTTTTATAAGATATATATACCACAATTAATAAATATATTTCAGTGAATAACTTATTGTTCAAATCTGTATATAAATATGTACATAAAATGTTGTAATTATATTGTAAAATGGATGGATGGATGGACGTTTAAAACAAAACTGTTATTATTAACTAGTAAGTATACATTTTTTTAGCCTTTTTAGAGAAAATCATTCATTGTAGTAAATTATGCAAATTACTCGATGATGTCATGGTGACCACGCCCATAGCCACGCTCATTGCCACACCCCCACCGCCACAGGTATCTTGGCAGTTTATGGGAAACACTGTATTTATACTCCAAAACCAGGAGGGTGTGCCTGGGCAAGGATGGTTTTGCCCTATGGTAGTGAGAAAAACCACTGTTTTGATGAAAACGAGCAATCCTAACTGTCAAAGCCAACGACAGTCGTTGAAGAGTAATTTCCCCTTGTTAGCATTGAGGTATTGTGTGGCAGAACGATCGCTGCACTGCCAAAACTGAAATCTAAGTAAGATGAAATATCTCAAATAAGGGTGATATTTGCTTATTTACTGTCTGATAAGAAAATTATTCTCACTAAGCAGATTTTATGTTAGTGTTTTACTTGTTTTACGTGTTTTGGTCCTAAATGATCTCAGTAAGATATTACAGCTTGTTGCTGAGATTTGATGACCTATATTGAGTAAAACATGCTTGAAAGTAGAATATCAACTGTTGCAAAGCTGTGTCATCAACACTCACAAGTATAAGACTGCCTTTTTAAAGTAATAATTTCATCATGAAATCATGACTTTGACACAATTGTGTCTCATAATTAAAACAGATGACAGCCAAATGGACTTTGCCGTTTTATTTTCAATGGAACAATAGAAAATACGTACTCACATAGTAGTATAGTTGGCACAGTTAATATTTAAACATTTAACATGTGACATTTCTAACAATTTTGATTATTAATGCACATTTAGATTAATTCTTTAAAATTACAATAAAACATTTTTTTGGCCGGGGGCCGGGCTGTATGTATGCGCACTAATTGACTGAAAGAGCACGCACATGGCGCGATGATGTCATGTTATTGATGGAAAAATGCATTTTTAGACCATATGATTTGCCTGAGCAGCTAGGAGACCCCGAGAGTAACAAATGGTTGCTTTCCATTAAGAACAATAAATTAGTTTTTAGTATAAGTTTGCTGGTTTCAAGAAATGTATTGCCAAGCGCATATCATTATGTCAAGATAATGGCACTAGCATTTACTTAATTTAAGAATATTTTTCAACATACTGAGCAAAAACAACTTTTTAAAATATATATATTTATGAAAAAATGTTGACATATATCTCCTTATTGATTTTTTTCCCCCCACTGCTACTTTGTAGTATCTTAACAGTAGGTTAGAAATGTGTGAATTATATGTTAGCAATGTTAGCTCAATTTGTTGTGTAGCTAGCTTAGCCTTCTACTGTAAGACATTAGCATCACCGTCCTTCGGCAAAATAATTGGATGTTTCCATATTGATTGTTTTCCCCCACTGCTAGTTTGTAGTATCCTATTGTCCATCCAAACAGATGTTTCCTATTTTCTATGATTTTAGCTTCACTTGTCTGAGTCTAATCCAAGTCATGTAAACATTGATCCATCATTCTGGCGAGGCACTAATTGAATGGCCATGAAACACTACACACACATACAGTACATAGAAGGAAGTGTGTAAAGTGTCTTTGTGTTGTTTGTGTTCCGCAGACGTCCAGCAGCTGATCGGTAATCCAGAAGAAGTTTCCCCTCAGTTAGGGGGGAGCTCCACTTTGAAGCAGGAGACTCCACAACCACCTCACATTAAAAAGGAAGAGGAGGAACTCTGGATCACTCAAGAGGGAGATTGTTTTCTCGGATTGCAGGAAGCTGATCTCACCAAGTTGCCACTGACTGTTGTCTCTGTGAAGACTGAAGATGATGAAGAAAAACCACAAGTAGACAACCTCTTAGCTCCACTATCAGATAGTGAGGCTGAAGACGAGGTTGAAGAACCTTTGAGCAGCGATACAGACTGTGAAGGTGATATGAGGACTCACACTGACAACCAGGACTCTGAATTCTCTAAAAATAAGAGAGGTAAAACATGTTTGATTTGCTCAGTTTGTGGTAAAAGTTTTACTAAAAAGAGGTATATGACTCAACACATGATAACACACTCAGGAGAAAAAACATTTACTTGTTCAGTGTGTGGCAAAAGCTTTTCTCAAAAGAGGAGTTTGCTTCAACACATGGGAACACACACTGGAGAAAAAACATTTAGTTGTTCAGTTTGTGGTAAAAGTTTTACTCGAAAGAGCCACTTGATTCAACACATGAGAACACACACAGGAGAAAAAACATTTAGTTGTTCAGTTTGTGGCAGAAGCTTTTCTCGAAAGGGAACTATGAGTCAACACGCGAGAACACACACAGGAGAAAAAACATTTACTTGCATAGTTTGTGGTAAAAGCTTTTCTCAAAAGAGCTGTTTGCCTCAACACATGAGAACGCACACGGGAGAAAAACCATTTAACTGTACAGTATGTGGCAAAAGCTTTACTATGAAGACCCATGTGACTAATCACATGAGAACACACACGGGTGAAAAACCATTTAACTGTTCAGTTTGTGGTAAAACATTTTCTCGAAACATCCATTTGACCCACCATACAAAATTACACACGGGAGAGAAATCATTTAAGTGTTCCGTTTGTGGCAAACCCTTTTCTACTAAGAGGTATTTGACTCAACACATGAGAACACACACCGGTGAGAAAATGTGTAATTGTCCAGTTTGTGGTAAAACGTTTTGCCGAAGCAGCTATTTGCCCGAACACATGAAATTACACGCGGAAGAAAAACCGTTTAACTGCTCACTCTGCGGCAGAAGCTTTTCTTTTAAGGGCTATTGGACTAAACACATGAAAACACACACAGAAGTGTTTCCATTTAGTTGTTCAATTTGTGGTGAAAGGTTCCCGCATAATGCAGACGCAGTAAAACACGCAAGAACGCACATGAGACAGTAAACAGTCAGCTGTTCAGTTTGTGGTATGTCGCTCATATGTGGTGACATCCACCCAACCCCAGGACCTCCTCACTGCTTCTTTCACAAATATCTGAGGTATTCGTATACATTTGGAGTATCTGGAGCATAACCTATGTCCTCGTGACTCCACGTTTTGTGTGTATCTGAAACTTTCCTGAATAGTAAGATAGATGATGCTTGTAGTGTTTGTTTACTCCTTTAGTCGAGAGACATCATCATGTGTGTCTCGCTGGGGATGAAGTGTAGTCTTCTTCAGTGATGACTTTACCGCCTCCAGAATGTCTGGCTTTAAACACCAACAACATGAATCAATCTGCCTGAAACTACACCCTCCAGGTCGCCTGGGGCCTCATGTGTTAAAACTTGTGTGAATTACTTAGTAATAAATGGTGTGCGCTCAAATCCAGAGAAGGTCACACGTGCAACAAAAACTCAGATGGCTTAACCCTTGTGTAATGTTCATATTGGTGTTACTCAGCCAGCGTTTGTGGGTCTGATGGACCCGTTGCATTTTGTGGCTTTTAATGCCTCACAATCAAACACTTTTATGTTAAAAGTGTGAATGTTGTCTGTCTATCTGTGTTAGACCCTGCGATGAGGTGGCGACTTGTCCAGGGTGTACACCGCCTTCCGCCCGATTGTAGCTGAGATAGGCTCCAGCAACCCCCCGCGACCCCAAAAGGGACAAGCGGTAGAAAATGGATGGATGTTTACCTTATCCCAATAAACATCTGTTCAGTATTTTAACCTAAAAGTGTCAGATTGTGAGGCATTAAAAGCCACAAAATGCAACGGGTTCATCAGACCCACAAACGCTGGCTGAGTAACAACAATATGAACGTTGCACGGAAAATTTCTCTGGCAGTTTCTGCATCCCACAGGGATTCTTCTTTTGTGTTTCTGCACCTGCGGTTCCCACACAAGGTTGCAACATTGTTTGTCAACTCTGCCTGCTCTCATTTTCTCGCACAATTGACCCTCTGATGTTCTGTGTACCTACACTCTGTCCTCCCCCTGTCTAGGCCTGCTGTGTGCATGCGTGCGTGCGTGCGTGGTACACAGAACATCGATTTCCACACTTCTATTAGCCCCGGGTCCAGTGAACCCGGACCTGTAATAGAAATGTGTAGGGGGGGGTGTATGGTGTGTGGTCATTAAATATTTTTTCTGATATATGTTCTTCACAGAAAATGAGCCAAAGCCAGTGAGTCTCAGTTTGAAAAATTTATTAATTGTATCATTTTTCTTTTAATAAAAATCGAAAACGGGTCCCACAGACCCGAACACCACACAAGGGTTAAAAAGCCACAAAGTGCAACGGGTCCATCAGACCCACAAACGCTGGCTGAGTAACAACGATATGAACGTTGCACATAAAATTTCTCTGCCAGTTTCTGCATCCCACAGGGATTCTTCTTTTGTGTTTCTGCACCTGCGGTTCCCACACAAGGTTGCAACATTGTTTGTCAACACTGTCTGCTCTCATTTTGTCGCACATTTGACCCTCTGATGTTCTGTGTACCTACACTCTGTCCTGCTGTGTGCGTGCGTGCGTGTGTGGTACACAGAACATCGATTTCCACACTTCTATTAGTCCCGGGTCCAGTGAACCCGGACCTGTAATAAAAATGTGTAGGGGGGGGTGTATGGTGTGTGGTCATTAAATATTTATTCTGATATATGTTCTTCACAGAAAAATGAGCCAAAGTCAGTGAGTCTCAGTTTGAAAAGTTAATTAATTGGATCATTTTTCTTTGAATAAAAAATGAAAACGGGTCCCACAGACCCGAACGCCACACAAGGGTTAAAGTGTGCGCACGTGTTCATCAACGATCGTCAATCAATGTGGAATTAAAGTGCACATGTTGGAGTAGTCTGCCCATGGCTCCATTTAAATACACAAATCATATTTAAGTTAGCCATGTGCCCGAGATCCCCCAATCTACACATCCTAAAAACACAAAGATAATGAGTAAGCTGATTAAAAAGAAGAATTTCTTGCTGGAGTGTAAAAATGTTGTCCATTCTACTTGTGTTACAAGTTAGTGCAGCAGTGCATGGGCCGGGGAAAGGTGAAAAATGAGTATACTTTGCACACTGAGACAATCAGGGGCTTGTTTGAAAGATCTTAAGATGTAGTTGAACCAGAAAAAAAAAACATCACGTTACTCAGTACGTGTCCTTGCACTAAATTAGTTTGATTTCTCACATTGTTAGGTTCTGAATAAGCCTCCTAAAACCCATGGAAACACCTTAATCCGATCCAGTCAGTTTTTTTTTAAATCAGACTAAAACACCTGGATAATGCGATTGAAAACCAGATCTCTCGGGGGATGGGTGGGTGCTGCCGCGCAGGATACAACCCGGAAGCAATATCTTAAATTAAAAACGTAGCAACAATTGGAATTAAGAGGAGACTGTTTATTTGCATCACAAATTAAAAAAACAGAACATTTTGAAGTGCATCGATGGTAGGGAAAAAAGGAAATGGAGATACATTTAAGGAGGTAGCTCAGGAAATGTAAAAAAGCTGGCTTAATTGGGACCCCAGAACGAAATAGGAATGAGAGGAAAGAGAACGAAGCAGGTATATTCTAGGGCAAATAATAAAGTGTACACAAACCTCTTTACGCTGCATTTGTTTTAACAATGGTTTTCCCTTGTGATATATTATCTTAAAGAACCACTAGAGCAGTGTTTTTCAACCACTGTGCCGCGGCACACTAGTGTGCCGTGAGATACAGTCTGGTGTGCGGTGGGAAATTTTGCAACTTCACCTAATTGGTCCAAAGAATATTTTTTTGCAAATCAATAATTATAATTAGAAATGTCCGATAATGGCTTTTTTGCCGATATTCCGATATTGTCCAACTCTTAATTACCGATTCCGATATCAACCGATACCGATATATACAGTGGTGGAATTAACACATTATTATGCCTAATTTTGTTGTGATGCCCCGCTGGATGCATTAAACAATGTAACAAGGTTTTCCAAAATAAATCAACTCAAGTTATGGAAAAAAACTGGCAACATGGCACTGCCATATTTATTATTGAAGTCACAAAGTGCATTATTTTTTTTTAACATGCCTCAAAACAGCAGGTTGGAATTTGGGACTTGCTCTCCCTGAGAGAGCATGAGAAGGTTGAGGTTGGGGGGGGAGTTTGATGTGGGGGGTGTGTGTAGGGTGTAGCGGGGGGTGTATATTGTAGGGTCCCGGAAGAGTTAGTGCTGCAAGGGGTTCTGAGTATTTGTTCTGTTGTGTTACGTTGCCGATGTTCTCTCGAAATGTGTTTGTCCTTCTTGTTTGGTGTGGGTTCACAGTGTGGCACATATTTGTAACAGTGTTAAAGTTGTTTATACGGTCACCCTCAGTGTGACCTGTATGGCTGTTGACCAAGTATGCCTTGCATTCACTTGTGTGTGTGAAAAACTGAAGATATTATGTGATTGGGCCGGCACGCAAAGGCAGTGCCTTTAAGGTTTATTGCCGCTCTTCTTCCTACTACTACCTACTTCTCCCTACGTCCGTGTACCACTCCGTACAACGGCATTTTAAAAAGTCCTAAATTTTACTTTTTGAAACCGATACCGATAATTTACGATATTACATCTTAAAGCATTTATCGGCCGATATTATCGGCAGCCCGATATTATCGGACATCTCTAATTATAATCTGCAAATAATGTGCCGTTGTCGGTTGTCTGTGCTGTATAGAGCTATGTAGGTTAACCACATAATACTCCATATGGCAGCAGGTAGTTCATTGCTTTGTAGAAGTCAGAACGCGTCGAGGATGGTTTGTCGTGATCCCAATATGCAGAGCACAGCGGAAGACAGCGTGCAGGTAAAATGGTATGTAATGATTAAACCAAAAATGAACAGAAAGGAAAAGGCACTGAAGCATAGGGATGGCTATACAAAACGAAAGTGAAACTGAACTTGCTACAAAGCAAACCAAAACAGAATGCTGGACGACAGCAAAGACTTAACAGTGTGTTGAGCAGAGATGGCGTCCACAAAGCACATCCCGTACATGACATGACAATCAACAATGTCCCCACAAAGAAGGATGGCGTACACACAACTTAAATAGTCCTGATTGCTAACACAAAGCAGGTGCGGGCAATAGCACTCAAAGGAAGGTGTGACGTTGCTACAAGGAGAACACCAACAAAACAGGAAGGGTCACCAGAATAACAGCGCAGGACAGGAACTAAAGCACGACACACAGGAAAACAACAACAAACTCAAAATAAGTCACGACAACCTGGTGGAGTTTCATTTTGTAACCTTTTCTGCTGGTGGTGTGCCTCTGGATTTTCTTTATTAAAAACATGTGCCTTGGCTCAAAGAAGGTTGAAAAACACTGCACTAGAGTGTAAAAACAAGTTGACTTTATATGCATATTTGTGTTTTGTTGTATCCATGATGTAGAGGATGAATAAAGAAACATTCTGGGTTTTATTTCAGTGTTGTAAGTCATTAACTACACTTTGTTCAATTTCATGTTTATTTTAGTTTATTAAGGATCGCCATTATTCTACACCGCAATGGAGACTATTCTTCCTGGGGTCCAGGCAAACAACATCACACAATCACAAAACAAAAGATTACAATGCAGTACAACATGATCAAACACGCTTTCACCAATTACAGACCAATCTCTCTTTTGCCTCAGTTCTCAAAAATCTATCTTAGAGAAACTACTTAACTCTCGACTTGAATCTTTTCTTGAGAAGCATCATATAATCAATGACGGTCAGTATGGCTTTAGGGCCAAAAGAACAACCTCAATGGTGATAACTGAAGCCATTGAAGAAATGACTAATGCACTGGAGCATAAAAGATATGCAGTTGGTATTTTTATTATTCGAAAGAAAGCCTTTGATACCATTAATTATTCAATTCTACTAGATAAAATGGGAAGATATGGAATTAGAGGGCTGGCTGGTGACTGGTTAAAAAGTTATTTAACAGGGAGGGTACAGTTTGTTAAAATGGGTCAATTTTTATCTGATACTCTTGGCATTGCTTGTGGTGTCCCCCAAGGGTCCATGTTGGGGCCAAAACTGTTTAATGTATATATTAATGATATGTTTAATACATCCAAAGTACTGGAATGTATACTATTTGCAGACGACACAAATATATTCTACAGAAGTGATGACTATAATGAGCTCATAAGTACAGTAAACACAGAACTAAACATAGTAAAAAAAAAATGGATGGACACAAATAAATTATCTTTGAATATAAATAAAACTAAGATAGTGATGTTTGGAAATCGCAACATAACGTCTGAACAGAAAATAAGTATTGATGGTACCCAAATTGAAATCGTAAATGACAATACATTTTTGGGAGTAATAATCGATAGTAAACTATCATGGAAAGCTCATGTCAGACACATTAAAACAAAAATCTCCAAAAGCCTCTCAATTACAAACAAAGCAAAACTATACCTCAATGAAAATGCACTCCGTACTCTATACTGCACCTTGGTACTGTCATACCTTACATACTGTGTTGAAGTATGGGGGAATACTTACCACAACACAATTCATCCTCTGATCATATTACAGAAAAGAGCAGTGCGGATCATTCACAACGTTGGTTATTTAGAACATACTCATAATCTGTTTATGCAATCAAAGTTGCTCAAATTTGATGACCTTGTTAAATATAATACATTAATAATCTTATATAAAGCATTTAACAAATTATTTCCGCCTAATCTACAACGTTTTTTATAAGACGAGTGCAGGGTCATAACTTGAGAGGCTTTGGATATTTCTAATTGCCGAGAACTCAAACCACTGGTAAAGGTTTTTGTGTGTCTGTATGCGGAGTAAAACTATGTTTTTGTGTGTCTGTATGCGGAGTAAAACTATGGAACAAACTGGACTTACAACACAAGCAATGCCAAAATATTAATGGATTTAAACTATTATACACACATGGGGTCTGGTTCAAATATAGAGATGAGGGTCTTTAATTTGACCTGCTGCTGTACTCTGTCTCAAAGTGTTAACATGTGCTCAATGTTTCCTTACCATTATTGCTATGTTGTCTATTACCATTATTGCTATGTTGTCTAATACCATTATTGCTATGTTGTCTTTTACCATTGTTGCTATGTTGTCTATTACCATTATTGCTATGTTGTCTATTACCATTATTGCTATGTTGTCTATTACCATTATTGTTATGTTGTCTATTACCATTATTGCTATGTTGTCTATTATTGCTATGTTGTCTATTACCATTATTGCTATGTTGTTTATTACCATTATTGCTATGTTGTCTATTACCATTGTTGGTATATTCATTATTCCTACATTGTTGATACAAATGATTATTACAGTGTAATAATTATTGTTACCTGTGGTAATGTCACTTTGATACAACATCTGTATTACAATCCTTGAACAAAGTAAGAGTGAAACTCATGTGAATAATCACTGAATGGAGAACTGGGGGTGGAATTAAATAAATTATCTTCTTCCCACTCCCTTTCAGGCAAAACTGGACAATCATGCATTACATACTATACATTACTTTTTGCACTATATTAATTTATATTATCATGTGTTGTCAACTTTGTACATTTTTATGTCATTGCCTGAAATAAATAAATAAATGAAAGAAGAAGAAAATATATATATATATATATATATATATATATATATATATATATATATATATATATATATATATATATATATATATATATATATATATATATATATATATATATATATATATATATATATATATATATATATATTCGATAAGCGGAAGAAGATGGATGGATGGATGGATGGATATATATATATATATATATATATATATATATATATATATATATATATATATATATATATATATATATATATATATATGTGTGTGTATATATGTGTATGTGTATATATATATATATATATATATATATATATGTATATATATATATATATATATATATATATATATATATATATATATATATATATGTGTGTATATATGTATATATGTGTGTATATATATATATACATGTGTGTGTGTGTTATGTTATAATGTGTTATGTTTTGTATGCTATATTATATTTTATTATTTTATATTGTATTATATATTTCATTATGATTGTAGAAACCTAAAAACAACTTCCTCCTTGAATAAAAGGTGATTCATGTTTATTATAAAAAAAAGGGTTGTTTATGTTATATGTGAGCGTAAAAATATGTTTTAATTTAAATATTTCATTATGCATAATCATTTCTTATAGCTACGCAAAATATATATATTACAATTAATGCATGTATTTTGAAAATAATACAGTCGTAAAGTAGGAAGCGGAAGTTGCGGATATCTGGCGCATGCGCAAACCGACGGATTGCAGCTGAACTTGTTTGGCGGACGACAAGATGGCGTACTGGGCGACTGTCGCTTACTAAAGAAGTTTCACGATCTAACGGTTATTTATATTCTCAACGATTCGTCTTTTTAAAGTACAAGAAACTCAGGCTGAGTTTGGAGCGTTGGAGTGTTATGTGAAGTGAAGATTGAAGACGTGATAGAAGATGGACGACTACTGCTATGCTAAGATGGCGACGTCCGCTAAAAGAGAACATGAAAGAGAATCAGCGCCACCAACGGAGAACAATCTGAAAAGCGAAGATGAAGGTGAGTGTGTTGCGTTCCCTCATTTAAAAGCCGTTTGAATTCCAAGCCCTAAAATCGAAACTAGCCGACCTTGTTGAAGAGTGTAAAGAAAGAGCCGCCATGATTGTTAGCTTGAAGAAGGCAGTGGAGTTCACATCAGAGGAGATGAAAGAATGCAAAAGTCAAATGAAGAAAGTGGAAGAGCAAAACAAGCGCTTGTGTAAAGAAAATAATGATGTGAAAGAAGAGATGTTGGGGAAGAGTAAGAGATGTGAAGAGAAGACTGGACCACATGTCTACATCAACGTGCAGAGGATTGGAGGTCATAAAGAACAAGAATCATTTCATTACTGTCAACTTTGGATTATTGGGAAGTTCTCCACAAGTGTCACAGCTCATGAAGTAAATGAAAGTTACAGACGCAAATTTAAATAATTAGAATGTTTCTTTCTACAAATCAAAATATATTTTTGGCTCTATGAATGAACCTAAAATATGTATTGTGAAAAAAAAAAACACTTTCCTTAAATTGCGAAAAGTCTAAATTTCATTGTATATTTCTACAAGAACTGCGATGAGGTGGCGACTTGTCCAGGGTGTACCCCGTCTTCCGCGCGAATGCAGCTGAGATAGGCTCCAGCACTCCCCGCGACCCTGAAAGGGACAAGCGGTAGAAAATGAATGGATGGATGGATTTCTACAAGAAACTCATTCGTTAAATGTGGACACTTCTTCCTTAATACCTTAGGACTGATTATAGGCAGTACCTTGGTTTTGCCAGCACTTTGAAGAGTCGTGCTTCAGAAACCTGCGCCGGTATACATGGATTTTCCAATAAACTACTTTTAATGGCAGGCTCAGTGACTACTATTTATGGCAATGGAGGAGCCAATGAAAGGGTAAGTAATAACAGTTAACCCTTGTGCAATGTTCATATTGTTGTTACTCAGCCAGCGTTTGTGGGTCTGATGGACCCGTTGCATTTTGTGGCTTTTAATACCTCACATTTATGTTAAAATACTGAACAGATGTTTACCTTATCCCAATAAACATCTGTTCAGTATTTGAACATAAAAGTGTCAGATTGTGAGGCATTAAAAGCCACAAAATGCAACGGGTCCATCAGACCCACAAACGCTGGCTGAGTAACAACAATATGAACGTTGCACGGAAAATTTCTCTGCCAGTTTCTGCATCCCACAGGGATTCTTCTTTTGTGTTTCTGCACCTGCAGTTCCCACACAAGGTTGCAACATTGTTTGTTTGATATATGTTCTTCACAGAAAATGAGCCAAAGTCAGTGAGTCTCAGTTTGAAAAATGTATTAATTGTATCATTTTTCTTTTAATAAAAAATGAAAACGGGTCCCACAGACCCCAACACCACACAAGGTTTAAATGACATTAAAAAGCATTAAACACAATGTCTGGAGGCATTAAATCATTTAAACAATTGTAGGATTTGGCCGATTAGTCAATACGTCAATCCATCAAACGATAAATAAATTGTGTGGTGTTCGGTGTTCGGGTCTGTGGGACCTGTTTTAATTTTTTATTAAAAGAAAAATTAAAAATGATTTCTATTACATATAAGATGTCCGGGTCCACTGGACCCGGGGCTAATAGAAGTGTGGAAATTGATTTTCTGTGTAACACACACACACACACACACAAACAGTAGGCCTAGACAGAAGGAGTACAGAGTGTAGGTACACAGAACATCAGAGGGTCAAATGTGCGAGAAAATGAGAGCAGACAGTGTTGACAAACAATGTTGCAACCTTGTGTGGGAACCGCAGGTGCAGAAACACAAAAGAAGAATCCCTGTGAGATGCAGAAACTGGCAGAGAAATTTTCCGTGCAACGTTCATATTGTTGTTACTCAGCCAGCGTTTGTGGGTCTGATGGACCCGTTGCATTTTGTGGCTTTTAAAGGCCTACTGAAATGATTTTTTTTTTATTTAAACGGGGATAGCAGATCCATTCTATGTGTCATACTTGATCATTTCGCGATATTGCCATATTTTTGCTGAAAGGATTTAGTAGAGAACATCGACGATAAAGTTTGCAACTTTTGGTCGCTGATAAAAAAAAAAGCCTTGCCTGTACCGGAAGTAGCGTGACGTCGCAGGTTGAAGGGCTCCTCACATTTCCCCATTGTTTACACCAGCAGCGAGAGCGATTCGGACCGAGAAAGCGACGATTACCCCATTAATTTGAGCCAGGATGAAAGATTCGTGGATGAGGAACGTGAGAATGAAGGACTAGAGTGCAGTGCAGGACGCATCTTTTTTCGCTCTGACCGTAACTTAGGTACAAGCTGGCTCATTGGATTCCACACTCTCTCCTTTTTCTATTGTGGATCACGGATTTGTATTTTAAACCACCTGGGATACTATATCCTCTTGAAAATGAGAGTCGAGAACGCGAAATGGACATTCACAGTGACTTTTATCTCCACGACAATACATCGGCGAAGCACTTTAGCTACGGAGCTAACGTGATAGCATTGAGCTTAACTGCAGATAGAAACAATAGAAATAAACCCCTGACTGGAAGGATAAACAGAAGATCAACAATACTATTAAACCATGGACATGTAAATACACGGTTAATGCTTTCCAGCCTGGCGAAAGTTAACAATGCTGTTGCTAACGACGCCATTGAAGCTAACTTAGCAACGAGACCTCACAGAGCTATGCTAAAAACATTAGCTATCCATCTACGCCAGCCAGCCCTCATCTGCTCATCAACACCCGTGCTCACCTGCGTTCCAGCGATCGACGGCGCGACGAAGGACTTCATCCGTGGGTTTGGCGGCTAGCATCGGCTAGGCGTCTGCTATCAGGGTAAGTAGTCCTTGTTGTGTTGCTACAGCCAGCCGCTAAGACACCGATCCCACCTACAACGTTCTTCTTTGCAGCCTCCATTGTTCATTAAACAAATTGCAAAAGATTCACCAACACAGATGTCCAGAATACTGTGGAATTATGAAATGAAAACAGAGCTTTTTCTACGGGCTCCGAATACTTCCCTTGCCCTCGTGACGTCACACGCATACGTCAGCATAATAAAACGTTTTAACCGGAAGTGTGGCGGGAAATTTAAAATGTCACTTTATAAGTTAACCCGGCCGTATTGGCATGTGTTGCAATGTTAAGATTTCATCATTGATATATAAACTATCAGACTGCGTGGTCGCTAGTAGTGGCTTTCAGTAGGCCTTTAATGCCTCACAATCAAACACTTTTATGTTACAATACTGAACAGATATTCAGATGTTCAGTATTGTAACATACACAAGGGTTAAGAACGTTGCGGTCAGCGATATATTGCTATGTCTGTGTGTGTTTCTTTTCCTCCTGTCTGGTTTTAAAACTGGACAAAAGAAGAGGTCCTGTAAGGTCAGAAAGTGTGAAAAGCGCTGCCTCAATACGGAAAAATTAAACTGGGGGCCCAATTTTGGCCATTAGTGACTGTCGGCGTGCAGTTCTTATCTCTGACTCCATGTCATGTTCATGGGGAGTCTGAGCTTGTTTCATACCCGACTCTTTTATTGCAGTCGTCTGCAGTTCAACACACATGCGCTAACTTAACTAACATTAGCAACTGGCCTAGGATGGTCAAACAAGACAATTCTCTCAACAGACCACAACTCTTTTATTCTCTGACATTCCCACAGTAAATGAATACAAGTTAATTCAGCTGCCTGACACTCTATACATCACTTGTTATCTGCTGTACGCGTTTTAAACAACTGTGAGGGTGCAAAATAC
Source organism: Entelurus aequoreus (assembly GCF_033978785.1). NCBI lineage: Eukaryota > Metazoa > Chordata > Actinopteri > Syngnathiformes > Syngnathidae > Entelurus > Entelurus aequoreus. Next base: position 8,263,955 of record NC_084747.1, read on the forward strand.
AAAAGCAGTGAAGTTGTCACGTTGTGTAAATGGTAAATAAAAAGAGAATACAATGATTTGCAAATCCTTTTCAACTTATATTCAATTGAATAGACTGCAAAGACAAGATATTTCATGTTCCAAATAATCATTAACTTAGAATTTAATGGCAGCAACACATTGCAAAAAAGTTGTCACAGGTGCATTTTTACCACTGTGTTACATGGCCTTTCCTTTTAACAACACTCAGTAAACGTTTGGGAACTGAGGAGACAAGCAGGCCAGTCTAGTACGTGCACTCTTTTACTATGAAGCCACGCTGTTATAACACGTGGCTTGGCATTGTCTTGCTGAAATAAGCAGGGGCGTCCATGAAAAAGATGTTGCTTGGATGGCAACATATGTTGCTCCAAAACCTGTATGTACCTTTCAGCATTAATGGTGCCTTCACAGATGTGTAAGTTACCCATGTCTTGGGCACTAATACACCCCCATACCATCACACATGCTGGCTTTTCAACTTTGCGCCTATAACAATCCGGATGGTTCTTTTCCTCTTTGGTCCAAAGGACACAACGTCCACAGTTTCCAAAACCAAATTGAAATGTGGACTCGCCAGACCACAGAACACTTTTCCACTTTGCATCAGTCCATCTTAGAAGAGCTCAGGCCAAGCGAAGCCGGCGCCGTTTCTGGGTGTTGTTGATAAATAACTTTGGCTTTGCATAGTAGAGTTTTAACTTGCACGTACAGATGTAGTGACAAACTGTAGTTACTCACAGTGGTTTTCTGAAGTGTTCCAGAGCCCATGTGGTGATATCCTTTACACACTGATGTCGCTTTTTGATGCAGTACCGCCTGAGGGATCGAAGGTCCGTAATATGATCGCTTACATGCAGTGATATCTCCAGATTCTCTGAACCTTTTGATGATGATGATACAGACCGTAGATGGTGAAATCCTTTAATTCCTTGCAATACCTTGTTTAGAAATGTTGTTCTTAAACAATTTGCTCAGGCATTTGTTGACAAAGTGGTGACCCTCGTCCCGTCCTTGTTTGTGAATGACTGAGCATTTCATGGAAGCTGCTTTTATACCCAATAATGGCACCCACCTGTTCCCAATTAGCCTGGTCACCTGTGGGATGTTCCAAATAAGTGTTTGATGAGCATTCCTCAACTTCCTCAGTCTTTTTTGCCACTTGTGCCAGCTTTTTTGAAACATGTTGCAGGCATCAAATTCCAAATGAGCAAATATTTGCAGAAAATAACAAAGTTTACCAGTTCAAACGTTAAATATCTTGTCTTTGCAGTCTATTCAATTGAATATAAGGATTTGCAGATCATTGTATTCTCTTTTTATTTACCATTTACACAACGTGACAACTTCACTGCTTTTGGGTTTTGTACAATACAAAGTCAGACCACTAGATGCTACCACAGAAAAATAAATAAAGATAAATTCCCAGGTGAAACAGTCTTGTGAGCCAATTCTAATTGACTAAGTAGTGAAACATTATGTAAACGTTTCAACTATTCCAGATTCTCATTGTCAAATGCTAACAATTGTGCGTATACAGACAATTGTAAGCTTTTGACTATATATACTAACCATATGCGTTCGAACATGGGCACAGTTTTTGTTATAATGGCATTAAAAAGTAGGGATGTCCTTATAATGGCTTTTTGCCGATATTCCGATATTGTCCAACTCTTTAATTACCGATACTGATATCAACCGATACCGATATCAACCGATATATGCAGTCGTGGAATTAACACATTATTATGCCTAATTTGGACAACCATGTATGGTGAAGATAAGGTACTTTTAAAAAAATAAAATAAAATAAGATAACTAAATTAAAAACATTTTCTTGAATAAGAAAGAAAGTAAAACAATATAAAAACAGTTACATAGAAACTAGTAATTAATGAAAATGAGTAAAATTAACTGTTAAAGGTTAGTATTATTAGTGGACCAGCAGCACGCACAATCATGTGTGCTTACGGACTGTATCCCTTGCAGACTGTATTGATATATATTGATATATAATGTAGGAACCAGAATATTGATAACAGAAAGAAATGGGGGGAGGGAGGTTTTTTGGGTTGGTGCACTAATTGTAAGTGTATCTTGTGTTTTTTATGTTTATTTAATAAAATTTTTTGAAAAACAACCCGATACAGATAATAAAAAAACGATGCCGATAATGTCCGATATTACATTTTAACGCATTTAGGACATCCCTATTAAAAAGCATTATATTAGATTTGCTGCCACCTGTAGAAACACTGTAAAATATAAATTTGAATAGAAACTTGAGTCAAAATACAATACTGTAATATTGTGACATACAGTCGTGGTCAAAAGTGTACATACACTTGTAAAGAACATCATGTCATGGCTGTCTTGAGTTTCCAATCATTTCTACAACTCTTATTTTTTTGTGATAGAATGATTGGAGCACATACTTGTTGGTCACAAAAAAACATTCATGAAGTTTGCTTCTTTTATGAATTTATTATGGGTCTACTGAAAATGTGAGCAAATGTGCTTCAAAAGTATACATAAAGCAATGTTAATATTTGCTTACATGTCCCTTGGCAAGTTTACCTGCAATAAGGACCTTTTGGTAGCCATCCACAAGCTTCTGCTTGAATTTTTTGACCACAAAATTGCTGCAGTTCAGCTAAATGTGTTGCTTTTCTGACATTGACTTGTTTCTTCAGCATTGTCCACACGTTTAAGTCAGGACTTTGGGAAAGCCATTCTAATACCTTCATTCTAGCCTGATTTAGACTTTCCTTTACCACTTTTGATGTGTGTTTGGGGTCATTATCCTGTTGGAACACCCAACTGCGCCCAAGACCCAACCTCCGGGCTGATGGTTTTAGCTTGTCCTGAAGAATTTGGAGGTAATCCTCCTTTTTCATTGTCCAATTTACTCTCTGTAAAGCACCAGTTCCATTGGCAGCAAAACAGGCCCAGAGCATAATACTACCACCACCATGCTGGATGGTAGGGATGGTGTTTCTGGGATTAAAGGCCTCACCTTTTCTCCTCCAAACATATTGCTGGGTGTTGTGGCCAAACAGCTCAATTTTTGTTTCATCTGACATCACATGGACATTTAAGACCTTCTGGAGGAAAGTTCTGTGGTCAGATGAAGCAAATGTAGCTGTTTGGCCACAACACCCAGCAATATGTTTGGAGGACAAAAGGTGAGGCCTTTAATCCCAGGAACACCTCTGCCTGTTTTCTGGATTAAAGTCATGGCAGAATACCCCGAGATCGCCACCACAGCACTGAAACCACTGTTGCCATTTCCAACATCCTATCTGTGTGAAGAGGGATTTTCTGCAGTGACAGCCACCAAAACAACGTAGCAGACTGGACATAAGCAACACACTTCGGGTGTCTTTGTCTCCCATTACCCCCAGTTGTCTCCCATTACCCCCAGTTGGGACCATCTCGTTCCAGAGAAACAAGCTCAGGGCTCCCATTGATTTAGCGTTACGGTGAGTTAAAAATCTCATGCACTTTATATTTGTTTTTAATGTTGTATCTGCATCTTATTTTGAAGGCATGTAAACGTTACCATAGCAACGAAAATCAGAGCGCGTTTGGGCAGAGGGAGGTGAGGGAGAGGGGAGAGGAGGAGCTTGTGAGTGGACTCGGGCACACAAACATGCAGGAGGCTTATCTGACAATTCAAACTGACAACTTCATTTCAGCTGTTGAAAAATAACATTCATAATGAAAGTAGTGTGGAATTGCTAATTCTTGTCATTTATATATTTTTCCACGTGATTTTTTTTTATCTTTGTAATGGGCAGAGAGGAAGTTACCAGAGACGTTGATGTTATACTCATGTTATGTTGTTGGCGCAATGTGCTAATAAAGGTCTATATGAGTACACAGTGGATTCACGTTTATTATTTTACTTTTTTAATGAAAAAAAAAAAAATCCCCCCCCCCACTTCCCCCCCTCGCCGGGCCGCGGGACAAATTATCAAGCGTTGACCGGTCCGCAGCTACAAAAAGGTTGGGGACCACTGCACTAGATGACAGTAATAATTCATTGGACAAACTGTGTCAAAACAACAAAGTAATTCAAATGATCTCATTCATTGCAATTGTACAGAGTGGATCAAATTTCTTTCTACTTAAATGTAAAAAAAAAATCCTCTACTTCTTAACTGTTAACTTCTTAAAAATAGATATGTTTATGGAAAAATCTGGCGATATGTTTCCATATTGATGTGTTTCCCCTACACTGCTAGTTTGTAGTATCCTAATGTCCATCCAAACAAATATTTTTTTATTTTCTGTGATTTTAGATCCACTTGTCTGAGTTTAATCCAAGTCATGTAAACATTGATCCATCATTCTGGCAAGGCACCAAATGAATGGCCATGAAACACTACACACACATACAGTACATAGAAGGAAGTGTTTAAAGAGTGTTTGTGTTGTTTGTGTCTTGCAGACGTCCAGCAGCTGATCGGTAATCCAGAAGAAGTTTCCCCTCAGTTCGGGGGGAGCTCCACTTTGAAGCAGGAGACTCCACAACCACCCTGCATTAAAAAGGAAGAGGAGGACCTCTGCATCACTCAGGAGGGAGAGTGTCTTCTAGGACGAGAGGAAGCTGATTACACCAAGTTTCCACGGAGTATTCTCTCTGTGAAGACTGAAGATGATGAAGAGAAACCACAAGTAGACAACCTCTTAGCTCCACTATCAGATAGTGAGGCTGAAGACGAGGTTGAAGTAACTTTGAGCAGCGATACAGACTGTGAAGGTGATATGAGGACTCACATTGACAACAAACACTCTGAATGCTCTACAAAGAAGAAAAGTAAAAATTGTTTCAGCTGCTCAGTTTGTGCTAAAAGCTTTCCTAAAAACAGCCAATTAACTTATCACATGAGAACACACACAGGAGAAACACCATTTACTTGTCCATTTTGCTGTAACAGCTTTTCTCAAAAGAGCAGTTGGACCCGTCACATGAAACTGCACACAGGAGAAAAACCATTTAATTGTTCTGTTTGCGGCAAAAGCTTTTCTCAAAAGAGCAATTGGGCGTCTCACAACAGAACACACACAGGAGAAAAACCGTATAGTTGTTCAGTTTGTGGTAAAGGTGTTGCCAGAAAGAACCATTTGACTGAACACATGAGAATGCACACAGGAGAACAACCATATAACTGTTCAGTTTGCGGTAAAAGGTTTTCTCTACAGGGCAGTTTGACGCAACACATGAGAACACACACAGGAGAAAAAAAGTTTACTTGTTCAGTTTGTGGTAAAAGCTGTTCTCAAAGCACCCATTTGACTGGACACATGAGAATACACACAGGAGAAAAACCCTTTAATTGCTCAGTTTGCTGTAAACGTTTTTCTCATAGCAGTGGTTTGAGTCAACACATGAGAAGGCACACTGGGCAAAAAACTTTTAACTGTTCAGTTTGTCCTGAAAGCTTTTCTCTCAAGGGCAATTTCACACAACACATGAAAACACACGCTGGAGAAAAAATATACAGCTGCTCAGTTTGAATAAAGATGAAGTTAAAAGAAAGTGTTCATATTTATCACTCAGGTCTAAGAGAGCACAATCTGAAGGTTCAATGTGCACAATTGAATATCTTAGTTGTTCAGACTGTAATGTGTGTGTACAAGTTTAGATTAGATGATGAGGTAATGGGTCCCATTTTTATAGTCTTTGGTATGACTCGGCCGGGGTTTGAACTCACAACCTACCCATCTCAGGGTGGACACTCTAACCACAAGGCCACTGAGTAGGCTTCTTCAGGAAATGAACAGCATTACTAGTCTGGGAATTTATGTCAGTGCAGTTATCAATCATGTTTGTATGATCATTTTCATTTTGAAGCAGTAATATTAAAGGCCTACTGAAAGCCACTACTACCGACCACGCAGTCTGATAGTTTATACATCAATGATGAAATCTTAACATTGCGACACATGCCAATACGGCCGGGTTAACTTATAAAGTGACATTTTAAATTTCACGGGAAACTTCCGGCTGAAAACGTCTATGTATGATGACGTTTGCGTGTGGCGTCGATGGTTGAAACGGAAGTATTGGGACACATTGTATCCAATACAAACAGCTCTGTTTTCATCGCAAAATTCCACAGTATTCTGGACATCTGTGTTGGTGAATCTTTTGCAATTTGTTCAATGAACAATGGAGACTGCAAAGAAGGAAGCTGTAGGTGGGATCGGTGTATTAGCGGCTGGCTGCAGCAACACAACCAGGAGGACTTTGAGGATAGCAGACACGCTATCCGACGCTAGCCGCCGACCGCATCGATGATCGGGTGAAGTCCTTCGTCGCGCCGTCGATCGCTGGAACACAGGTGAGCACGGGTGTTGATGAGCAGATGAGGGCTGGCGTAGGTGGAGAGATAATGTTTTTTATCAGAGCTCTGACGAGGTCCCGTAGCTAAGTTAGCTTCAATGGCGTCGTTATCAACAGAATTGCTAGGCTTCGACAGGCGGCACAGGATTAACCGTGTAGTTACAGGTCCAGTGTTTGGTTCGGTGTCTCCTGATAGTAGTATTGTTGATCTGCTGTCTATCCTTCCAGTCAGGGGCTTATTTTTTTTGTTTCTATCTGCATTTAAGCACAATGCTATCACGTTAGCTCCATAGCTAAAGTGCTTCACCGATGTATTGTTGTGGAGATAAAAGTCACTGTGAATGTCCATTTCGCATTCTCGACTCTCATTCTCAAGAGGATATAGTATCCGAGGTGGTTTAAAATACAAATCCGTGATCCACAATAGAAAAAGGAGAGAGTGTGGAATCCAATGAGCCAGCTTGTACCTAAGTTACGGTCAGAGTGAAAAAAGATACGTCCTGCACTGCACTCTAGTCCTTCACTCTCACATGCCTCATCCACGAATCTTTCATCCTGGCTCAAATTAATGGGGTAATCGTCACTTTCTCGGTCCGAATCGCTCTCGCTGCTGGTGTAAACAATGGGGAAATGTGAGGAGCCCTTCAACCTGCGACGTCACGCTACTTCCGGTACAGGCAAGGCTTTTTTTTATCAGCGACCAAAAGTTGCGAACTTTATCGTCGATGTTCTCTACTAAATCCTTTCAGCAAAAATATGGCAATATCGCGAAATGATCAAGTATGACACATAGAATGGATCTGCTATCCCCGTTTAAGTAAAAAAAATTCTTTTCGGTAGGCCTTCAACTGTCGGAGGTTTTCAAATATTCAATTAACTTTATTATCATACCAGCATACATGAGAAGGTTTGGAATTTAGTATTACAAGAACAATAGTACATACATAATGAGTGAAATAGAATTAGATATACAGTACATTGGTTATTGTAGGAATAGATTATAAATCGAGTATAATAAAGATGAAAAATAGACTAGATTGTAATCTTGTATTGCAGAGGTGCTCAAAGTGCGGCCTGAAGGCCATTTGCAGCCCACAGCTCGGGTTTTGTTTTGCCCGCAGCACATTGTCGAAGAAAATTAACAAAAAAAAAC
>NC_084747.1:8276477-8286477 GCF_033978785.1 Entelurus aequoreus
TGTAAATCATATGTGTGATGTAGACAAGGTGTTGGCTCTAAAGGTGTTGGCTCTAAAGATGAGGTGGGTCTTGTCTAGGGCAGGGGTCGGCAACCTTTACCACTCAGAGAGCCATTTTGACCCGTTTCACAAATTAAAGAAAACAATGGGAGCCACAAAACTCTTTTGAAATTTAAAATGAAATAACACTGCATATTAAGTTTTTTTTTTGCTTTGTGCTATGTATAAACAAACTATTGATTGATTGATTGATTATTTTATTAGTAGGTTGCACAGTGAAGTACATATTCCGTACAATTGACCACTAAATGATAACACCCCAATACGTTTTTCAACTTGTTTAAGTCGGGGTCCACTTAAATTGATTCATGATACAGATATATACTATCATATATACTATCATCATAATACAGTCATCACACAAGATAATCACATTGAATTATTTACATTATTTACAATCAGGGGTGTGGAGGGAGGGGGGGGGGTAGGATATATATATATAGAGAGAGAGAGAGATCAGAAGGCATAAGAAAAAGTATCTGCATTTGATTGTTTACATTTGATTATTAGCAATCCGGGGAGGGTGTTAGTTTAGGGTTGTAGTTGTATTATGGGTTACATTTATGAAATCAATGAACGACTGCAGAGAAAATGAAATAACATTTCTGCATGCAACAAAACGTTTTTATCTCCGAAAAAGACGTCGGGTTGAAGGTTAAGTAAAATACTTAATGTCTATTTAAGTCCTCCGTGTAGTAATGAAAAATCAAAACGCCAAACTTAAATTATCCACTGGCAGAGAACCAAAAATGCTGTCATCCTTTTACTGGCGCCGTGCAGTCAGCTGCCAACCTGAATAATAACATGTCTATTTCACTGAACAATTAAAAAATGTGAATATATGCAAAATTATAGGAAATTTAAATATGTATCATACTTGGTCAATGTGATTTCTACTCCTGAACCACAGCGTCTCCTGTATGACGTCACCTTTATCTTCACACAGGATTGTAAACTCCCATCTGTGAGGCGTGTGCGATGTTGGTGGGCGGGGTTGGGAGGGGCGGGGTTTGGTGGTAGCGGGGGTGTATATTGTAGCCCGGAAGAGTTTGGGCTGTAAGGGATTCTGGGTATTTGTTCTGTTGTGTTTATGTTGTGTTACGGTGCGGATGGGGTTTTACATTGTACATACATACTCATGAACTTAATGGTAATTTCACTTATTTTTCATTATAGGGCCTACTTTTTTTAAATACAAAAAGGACAGGACCATAAAACACAAACATTGTTACTACCAGCCCTTCTTTTTGACAATAGACTCTGTCATGTCTACACATTTAAATTTAGAGATGCAATCTAATGTTTTGGGCTAACGTTAGTATTTTAGCAAGGTCTCTGTAGTTTCGGGGCATTTAATTGTTCGCAACTAGACTGTTTGGTTTGTCTCAGAAGACGTTTCGCCTCTCATCCGAGTGTGCTTCATCAGTTCATGCTCATAGACTTTCGATTGGTCAGATCTAGTCTAGCGGCTGGTGTCAAAAACCCAAATATTTATACTCCAAAACCAGAATGGAGTGTCTGGGCAAGGATGGTTCTGCCCTATCGTTGTGAGAAAAACAACTGCTTTGGTGCAAAAACAAGCAGTCCTACTGTCAAAGCCAACGGCAGTCGTTGAAGTGTAATTTCCCCTAATTAGCATTGAGGTATGTATATTGTGTGGCAGAACGATCGTTGTGGATCGACTACTTCTACAAATTCTCCACACGACACCTCCGCTCTGGACAGGCTAACCTCCCCCAAACTCAGAGGACAAAGCTACGAACAATGGTAGACCGAGCTTTTTGCTCCGCCGCTCCCAGTCTGTGGAACGCTCTCCCTGACCACCTGAGGGCACCACAGACTGTGGATGCTTTTAAAAAAGGCTTAAAAACCCTTCTTTTAAAAAAAACCTTTTATATATATATATATATATATATATATATATATATATATATATATATATATATATATATATATATGTATATATGTATATATACATACTAGTTCTAGCTATTAGGATGTTCTAGTTTTTATTTTTATTTACTTTTATTATCTTTTTATTTTATTATTATTATTTTTAATACACTGTAGCACTTTGAGGTTGTTTTACTCAATGTAAAGTGCTTTTTTACAAATAAAATCTATTATTATTATTATTACTACCAGTCCAAAATAGTCAGAATCCCCTAAGTAAGCATTCCATTCAGTTGTAAACAAATGAAAAAAATGGCATTCTGGTCACCGTCTGTAACCAGAATGTTTCTAACTCCTGTTATTTGTTGGAGGCTACATTGCAAAGTCTTTTATGAATGGTTGAAAGGACGGTGTTGTATGTGGGAGATGGGTGGTGTCGTAGGCCACCCCCTCTGTTCAGGGATGGTTTTTCAACCTTGACATAGATGGCTTCCCTCATTCCTCTTTTGAACCATTCGTCCTCCCTGTCCAGAATCTGTTCATTGTTGTGCTCTAATGAGTGCTGTTTCTCCCTGAGGTGCAGGTAGACAGCTGAGTCTTGGCCTGAAGACTTTGCCTGTCTATGCTGTGCCATGCCTGATAAGTCTATGAGCATGAACTGATTAAGCCTACTGAGGTTTTTGCCGCGAGACTAGATGTGACCAATCTAAGTCTTTGAGCCTGAGCTGATGAAGCCTACTCGGATGACAGGTGAAACATCTTCTAAGACAAACCAAACAGTCCAATTGCGATCGATTGAGTGCCCTGAGATCACAATGACCTGGATGAATGAGAACACCCATAGAGAATCTTACCTTCCTTTCTGCATCCCCCAAATGGTCCGTTTTGGAATTTGTCAGTCCTGTGGCGTTTTTCAGACCTGTGACATCTGGAGATATCTCTATACGCGGTAAAGGCTTACCCAAAGGCCTTTGCGTGAATCTGCCATTTTATTTAATGTGAGAGCATTTGTAGTCCAAAGACACAATGCCCATGGTACGACACAAATACCGAACATGCTCTGTTGTTGGTTTGCTTTAACCAGCACAAGTCACGACACAAACTTTCAGCCTCATCTATAGTAAGAGAGTGTCTTACTTTCAATTTTTATGATTCGTGGCAATGCACCTTCAACTCGGAGCAAGTCTCTTGTCATTTGTGCAAAGCAAGTCTAAGACTCGTGCTTCAGAAACCTGCGCTAGTATAGATGGACTTTCCAATAAACTACTTTTAATGGCGGGCTCAGTGACTACTATTTATGGCAATGGGGGAGCCATTGAAAGGGTAAGTAATAACAGTAGGTTAGAAATGTGTGAATTATATGTTAGCAGTAGGGATGATTCTCGAAACCGGTTTTCCCGGTTGTTTGATAAGAAAAGAACCGAGTCCTCGGACTCGAATCCCTTTTTGAGAACCGGTACCCGTTATCAAGACCACTATAGTAAAGGAAAAGAGTTGATTCTTTATTCGAATCCCGTCCCGACCAGAAATGCTCTGTGGGACATCACGTAGCTCAGTCATTAGGCGCAGATAGGGAAAGCAGGAAAACAATGGACGGGAAAAAGCGCTCCAAGGTGTAATAAAGTTCAAAACAAAAGCTATAATCCATCGAATAACTTTACTGAGAGATTTTAGCAGGGTAAAACACATGACGGACACTTTTACGATCAACCGGAAACATAGCAACGCACCTCCTTTACGGCAGCTGTCGCAACGTTCTTAAAACAACTGCAGCACATACATATATATACAACATATCTCCCTTTTTTAACTTTTGTTTTTCTTTCCTTGTAAACAAAACAAAATCACACTGTAGATGTGTTGTCGGTCTAATTATAAATAATGCAGACGAGGCGTGTTGGCTGAGTTCTTGACGTTTACTTTCACAGCGTGGCAACATGCAACACTTTTCGGGGCTACCGCGCATGCTCGTAACTCCCGTTGCATGCTGGGTAGTGTAGTTGTTATATTCTCTAGCTCATAACATTTTTCCCCCATAAAGAAATAATGTTAACTCAATAAAGTGTATTTCTTTTTTTAGCTTTAAGTTTTCATTTATTAGCATTGTAACCACATTTGCAAAGAACTTTTCTCTTCATAGAATTTTCTTTCAATAAAGAAATAAAGTGCAAAAATGTCAAAGCATCATAACAAACAGTTATGTCAAATAGCAGCAGAAGTGCACTTTTTGGAGAGCTGTATTATTTTCAGTTTTGTGCCCAAGGGACTGATTTTATTTAACACTATATTATTATTTATACACCTATAGTGATCACAGAGACAGCTTGTTTTTGTGTTACTGTATATATTTGTTTTTATGAAAAATCCCACTTAATATACTTTGGGTAACAACAGTCAATATTTATTTTTTTTATTTTTTATTTTTAGGTGGGTAACAGTCAATATTTATTTATTTATTAGATTTTATTTTTTTATTATGTAATAAAAGTGAGCTTTTGTTAAACCAAATATTGTGTGTTTTTTTCCATATACAACAACCTATCTGGACTCGATAAGAGAATCGATAAGGAATCGGTTCGATAAGAGGATTCGATAATAGGCTCGAACTCGATAATTCCTTATCAAACATCACCCCTAGTTAGCAGTGTTAGCTCAATGTGTTGTGTAGCTAGCTTAGCCTTCTACTGTAAGACATTAGCATCACCGTCCTTCAGCAAAATAATTGGATGTTTCCATATTGATTTTTTTTCACCCCACTGCTAGTTTGTAGTATCCTAATGTCCACCCAAACAGATGTTTTCTATTTTCTGTGATTTAGCTTCACTTGTCTGAGTCTAATCCAAGTCATGTAAACATTGATCCATCATTCTGGCAAGGCACTAAACTGAATGTCCATGAAACACTACACACACATACAGTACATAGAAGAAAGTGTGTCAAGTGTCTTTGTGTTGTTTGTGTCCCACAGACGTCCAGCAGGCAATTTGTGATCGAGAAGAACTTCCCTCTCAGTTAGGGGCGAGCTCCGGTCTGAAGCAGGAGACTCCACAGCCACCCCACATTAAAAAGGAAGAGGAGGAACTCTGCATCACTCAGGAGGGAGAGTGTCTTCTAGGACGAGAGGAAGCTGATTACACCAAGTTTCCACTGAGTATTTTCTCTGTGAAGACTGAAGATGACGAAGAGAAACCACAAGTAGACAACCTCTTAGCTCCACTATCAGATAGTGAGGCTGAAGACGAGATTGAAGTCACTTTGAGCAGCGATACAGACTGTGAAGGTGATATGAGGACTCACACTGACAACAAACACTCTGAATGCTCTAAAAAAAAAAAAAGTAAAACTTGTTTGAGCTGCTCAGTTTGTGCTAAAAACTTTACCAAAAACAGCCAATTAATTTATCACACGAGAACGCACACAGGAGAAAAACCATACAAATGTTCAGTTTGTGGTAAACGTGTTACCAGAAAGAGCCATTTGACTGAACACATGAGAACACACACAGGAGAAAAACCATATCGTTGTTTAATTTGTGGTAAAAGCTTTTCTCAAAAGAGCGGTTTGACTCCACACATGAGAAAACACACAGAAGAAAAACCATTTAATGGCTCAGTTTACTCAGGAGAAAAAGCATATAATTGTTCGGTGTGCAGTCGAAATTTTTCTCTGAAGAATTCTTTGCTTCAGCACATGAGAAAACACACAAGAGAAAAAACATTTAGTTGTTCAGTTTGTTGCAAGAGTTTTCCTTTAAAGAGGCGTTTGACTGAACACCTGAGAATACACACCGGAGAAAAACCTTTTACTTGTTCAGTTTGTGGTAGAAGCTTTTCTCAAATGGGCAGTTTGACTAAACATATGAGAACTCACACGAGAGAAAAAACATTTAACTGTTCAGTTTGTGACAAAAGCTTTTGTCAAAGCAGCAATTTGACTAAACACATGAAAAAACACGCGGGAGAAAAAACATTTAGTTGTTCAGTCTGCGGCAAAAGATTCCACAGTAATGTGGATGCACTAAAACACACGACAACACACGAGGGAAAATAACCAATCAGCTGTTTAGTTTCTGGTATGTTGCTCATATGTGGCGACATCCGCACAAACCCAGGATCTCCTCAAATAAGTTCACTGCTTCTTTCACAAATATTTGAGGTATTTGTATACAAATTGGGATTATCTGGAGCCTAAATGCATATCCTCATGACCCCATGTCATCTGTGTAATATTAGGACAATGCCATAAATAAATGTAGTCACCAAGAAGCCAGCCATCACACACAATGCCAGCTTGTAGTCTGTTCCCAACCATGCTGTTACTTACAATGTGAGAATCATGTGTTGAAGCAGGACACATCACTACGATGTTGTTCATTGCATTTGCACATCACTTATGATCTCTACACTGATCCTATTAAATATGTTTCTTGTTGACATTTACATAATCAGCATGTGATGGTGCTCTTATAGCAGCTGCGTCAAAGTGGTTTTCATTGAGGGCCACATGGCAGTTATGGCTGCCATCAGAGGGCCGTTTGTAACAGTGAATAATGTGTGAATTTTCCTCTGGATTTCATTATTAATTATATACACTACCGTTCAAAAGTATGGGGTCACCCAAACAATTTTGTGGAATAGTCTTCATTTCTAAGAACAAGAATAGACTGTCGAGTTTCAGATAAAAGTTCTCTTTTTCTGGCCATTTTGAGCGTTTAATTGACCCCACAAATGTGATGCTCCAGAAACTCAATCTGCTCAAAGGAAGGTCAGTTTTGTAGCTTCTGTAACGAGCTAAACTGTTTTCAGATGTGTGAACATGATTGCACAAGGGTTTTCTAATCATCAATTAGCCTTCTGAGCCAATGAGCAAACACATTGTACCATTAAAACACTGGTGTGATAGTTGCTGGAAATGGGCCTCTATACACCTATGTAGATATTGCACCAAAAACCAGACATTTACAGCTAGAATAGTCATTTACCACATTAGCAATGTATAGAGTGTACTTCTTTAAAGTTAAGACTAGTTAAAAGTTATCTTCATTGAAAAATAAGGACATTTTAATGCGACCCCAAACTTTTGAACGGTAGTGTAAATTGTTCTAAGTGTACTGTGGATTTTTCAGTCAAAACTTTACATTTACAACATTTTACTGTAAAAGATCATTTGTTTGTTTTTTTCACAACATTTTACGGTAAATGGAAAAACAGGAGTACTGTTTTTTGGTTTTGCTTTTTTTTTTTTTTTACAGGAAAAAGCTGGCAGCTTATTTGCCAGAATTTTTGTGTTAAATTTACAACATGATATTGTTCATGGAAAAACAGTACATGTTATTTTTTTTATTCTGGCAACTTAGCTGCCAGTTTTTCTACCGTAAAAACGAATGTATCGTTTTTCCATTGACAGTAATACACCGTTAAAAACATGATTTTACAGTAAAATTATGGCAGCTCAGTCAACAGAATTTTAATGCAAAAAATTGGTAGGTTTTTTTTTTTCAATTTACAGTAATATGCTGTAAAGGACACCGTAAAATGTATTGTCATTTTTTATTAATTTGATGGGTAGTTTGCTGTAAAATCATAAGTCAAGCAGATATTTCAGTATTTATTTTTAGTTAGACAAAACATGTTTGGAAAGTATGATAATATACTGTGACATTTTTTGCAATAATGGATACTATTAGTTTAAAAAGTATGCAATGTCAAGCAGTACATAAATTTTTTTCTGTCAAAATGGAAAAAATCAATTACATTTAGTGAGAAAATATGAAGTACATATAATTTCCGGGTGTTTGCGGGCCAGATAAAATGATGTCGCGGGTTGACACCTGTGCTTTACTAATGTGTGTGCAGTCAGTAGCTCTAATTACAATAGGAAAACAGCTGTTGCTTTAAATTGTGATTTAAAGTTGCCCTTTTATATGGGAATTTAATATATCTGACTAACATGCTGATCATTTAATGTGTTTTTAGCACCACTTTGCCTATGATTTTATATCCATTCATGTAATTTTACTTACAAGGTGTGTTAATTGTTCATATGTCTCTGATGTGCATATCAATCAGTCTGAGGAGTAATTGTTGGACATCCATCCATCCATTTACTACCGCTTGTCCCTTTCGGGGTCGCGGGGGGTACGTGCTGGAGCCTATCTCAGCTGCATTCGGGCAGAAGGCGGGGTATGTCTTTATTTAAACAGTTACCCAGCATCCCCTCTGTGTGTCACCAAAGTATCCACAGCTTGTAGAAATGTGCGTACGACAGCCATGAAGTTGGCGTGAGGCACCGCACATTTCCGCCTTCAGTTCACTCTCGATACATCCCTACTTTGACGTGAAAAGCGCCAGGTTTTTGTGCGTACGCACGCTTAATACATGAGGCCCCTGGTGTTGATGTTTTGTGTCTACAGACCAACATCAGATGATGCACAAAGAATCTCCCCGAGTTGCAGCACAAAAGCAGCCAAGTTTTCTCAACCATGAATTTCTGTCCCAAAGATGTTGTTATAAAATGGTGTTGTCTTGACACGTCAAAGACTAATTAATGGCCCTGATGGGATCTCAGCAACTCTACTTAAAAATGTGTGCTGGAGCTTGGTGGTTCCACTTCTTCATTACTGCCCCCTATCTGCTGGTGAATCACTTCCTTACTTTTTTCTTTGTTTGAACAATTGTTTCCCTTATGATGGACGATCTTAACAACTCTGATTTTTTTTAATTTTTTTTTACCAAAATCATTGAAACCTTTACCACAGGTGTATAAATAAGTATGTTGATTTTCTACCATTTTTACGGAATTATTTTGGCTTCTGTGACGTCATGTGTGTTCACTTCCGGTTGTATGTAGACACGTCATGTATGGATCTTCATATTTACCTTTACTGTATAGTAGTTGTAGTTTAATATTTTGCTTTATTGTCTGAAAATGAATGACAGTTTGACATCTGCTGAAGATATTTTTCTTATGACCACATTTTGAAAAGTATTTGATTTTATGATCACATTGATTCTGTTTTGAAAGACTGTTGTTTTGTGTATTGTTTTGTATCGCTTTGTTATTGAAATAAAGATGAAGTTAAACAAGTGTTTATATTTATTACTCAGGTCTAAGAGATCACAGTCTGTAGGCTCAATGTGCACAATTGAATATCTTAGTTGTTCAGACAGTAATGTGTTTATACACGTTTAGATTGGGTTATAATAAGAACAATAGTACATACATAATAATTTCAATATAATAGGACATACAGCAAATAGCATAGGTTAATAAAGGAATGGATCAAAAATAGATTACAATAAATATGAAAAATAGAATACAATGTGTTCTTGTATTTTAAAGGTGTCTAAAGTGAGGCCCGAGGGCCATTTGCAGCCCGCTGCTCGGGTTTTGTCGGCCCTCAGCAAATTGGTGAAGAAAATGAATAGAATTAGAAAAGTAAAAATAATAAATAAAAAGCTGAAATTTGGAGACCGATAACTAATATTAGTTTCGTCACCCACAAACAGACTCAAATTATTGTCTTTAGACACAAAGTATATGTGGTTTTTTTTTTTAGCATTTTATATTTTACAAAATAAAAATATAAAATGACCCTCGCATGATTTGACTTTTCAGTATGTGGTCCTCGGTGGAAAAAGTTTGTACACCCCCGTTTTTGGGGCGGTATAGCTCGGTTGGTAGAGTGGCCGTGCCAGCAACTTGAGGGTTCCAGGTTCGATCCCCGCTTCCGCCATCGTAGTCACTGCCGTTGTGTCCTTGGGTAAGACACTTTAGCCACCTGCTCCCAGTGCCACCCACACTGCTTTAAATGTAACTTAGATATTGGGTTTCACTATGTAAAAGCGCTTTGAGTCACTAGAGAAAAGCGCTATATAAATATAATTCACTTCACTTCACTTCTGTTGTAGTGCAAATAGAATGACGAAATAATTACAGCAAACCAAATACAATAATATTTTACGTACAAAGGTATGTAACATCGGCAAACGGTTGTTTTAAAAAATATATTAAAATGCTTATATTTTGAAAAATACTGCCGTAAAGT
>NC_084747.1:8291477-8298977 GCF_033978785.1 Entelurus aequoreus
TCACGTGACGACGGCGTCTCCTTTGCTGGAAAAATTTGAAAAATGGCGCAGGAAAACACTACCGATAGTTTAGCGGCGAAACATCTTGAGGTTTTTGCTTCAATGGAGAAAAGTGTACAACCTAAGTCGTCAAAAGTGTGGGAACACTTCACTTTAAAGACTTCAAAGAAGACCGTTTCCTGCAAAATGGCACGGAAGTACAACATTGCTTCAGAAGCACCTGAAGAAGAAACATGTTGCAGCCATGGATGAAGGGAAGAACTCACAGTACGTAACTTTTTAAGTCCATAGTGGCAACAAGCATTCATGAGTTCAGCTTTTTTGTGAGTAACGTTAACGTTATGCCTTTGTTGCAACACGGGGCTGATAATGTGTCTCCGGCACATTTGACTCCGTTTTGAGAGAGAAAACGCACGGTTACCAATTTCAAAATAAACGTAACGGACAGAATTATCTCAGGTTGGTTTCATAATGGATCAATGTAGCCAGGCTGATAAAGCTATATAAATATATTTAGATTTGAGTGATGCTTTAGTGTAACTAAACGTTATGAAGGTGCTGGAATATTTCATGCTATTATTCAGAGGCAGCCTAAAATGAATCATTTATTATTCACAACAGAAACGTGTACAATATCTGATTCAGTTCTGATGAGTTACATTTCTGTGTTATTATTGGTGTATGCTGCACCCCCTATGTCCACAACATGGTGCCAGTATGCTGGGTTTTTTCAATAAAATACTGGAAAGGATAGAAATGTAGTTCGTCTCTTTTATCCGATTATTAATCGATTAATCGAAGTAATAATCGACAGATTAATCGATTATCAAATTAATCGTTAGTTGCAGCCCTAATATGTGTATATATATATATATATATATATATATATATATATATATATATATATATATATATATATATATGTATGTGTGTGTGTGTGTGTGTGTGTGTGTGTGTGTGTATACAAAACCCAAAAGCAGTGAAGTTGTCACGTTGTGTAATTCATAATTAAAAACAGAATACGATGATTTGCAAATCCTTTTCTACTTATATTCAATTAAATAGACTGCAAAGACAAGATATTTAATGTCCGAACTGAGACACAATTTTTTTGCAAATAATCATTAAATCCGAATTTAATGGCAGCAACACATTGCAAAAAAGTTGGCACGGGGGCCATTTTTACCACTGTGTTACATGGCCTTTCCTTTTAACAACACTCAGTAAACGTTTGGGAACTGAGGAGACACATTTTTGAAGCTGGAATTCTTTCCCATTCTTGCTTGATGTACAGCTTAAGTTGTTCAACAGTCCGGGGGTCTCCGTTGTGGTATTTTAGGCTTCATAATGCACCACACATTTTCAATATGAGACAGGTCTAGGCTACAGGCAGGCCAGTCTAGTACGTGCACTCTTTTACTATGAAGCCACACTGTTGTAACACATGGCTTGGCATTGTCTTGCTGAAATAAGCAGGGGCGTCCATGATAACGTTTCTTGGATGGCAAAATATGTTACTCCAAAACCTGTATGTACCTGTCAGCATTAATGGTGCCTTCACAGATGTGTAAGTTACCCATGTCTTGGGCACTAATACACCCCCATACCATCACACATGCTGGCTTTTCAACTTTGCGCCTATAACAATCCGGGTGGTTCTTTCCCTCTTTGTTCCGGAGGACACGACGTCCACAGTTTCCAAAAACAATTTGAAATATGGACTCGTCAGACCACAGAACACTTTTCCACTTTGCATCAGTCCATCTTAGAAGAGCTCAGGCCAAGAGAAGCTGGTGGGGTTTCTGGGTGTTGTTGATTAATGGCTTTTGCTTTGCATAGTAGAGTTTTAACTTGCACTTACAGATGTAGCGACACACTTTAGTTACTGACAGTGGTTTTATGAAGTGTTCCTGAGCCCATGTGGTGATATCCTTTACACACTGATGTGGCTTTTTGATGCAATACCGCCTGAGGGATCGAAGGTCCGTAAAATCATCGCTTACGTGCAGTGATTTCTCCAGATTTTCTGAACCTTTTGATGATATTACGGACCGCAGATGGTGAATTCCTAAATTCTCTGCAATAGCTGGTTGAGAAATGTTGTTCTTAAACTGTTGGACAATTTGCTCACATATTTGTTATCAAAGTGGTGACCCTCCCCCCATCCTTGTTTGTGAATGACTGAGCATTTCATGGAAGCTGCTTTTATACCCAATCATGGCACCCACCTGTTCCCAATTAGCCTGTTCACCTGTGGGATGTTCCAAATAAGTGTTAGATGGGCATTCCTCAACTTTCTCAGTCTTTTTTGCTACTTGTGCCAGCTTTTTTAAAACATGTTGCAGGCATCAAATTTCAAATGAGCTAATATTTGCAAAAAATAGCTAAGTTTACCAGTTAAATATCTTGTCTTTGCAGTCTATTCAATTGAATATAAGTTGAAAAGGATTTGCAAATCATTGTATTCTCTTTTTATTTACCATTTACACAACGTGACAACTTCACTGGTTTTGGGTTTTGTGTGTGTGTGTGTGTGTGTGTGTGTGTGTGTGTGTGTGTGTGTGTGTGTGTGTGTGTGTGTGTGTGTGTGTGTGTGTGTGTGTGTGTGTGTGTGTGTGTACACACATATATACACACAATATTGGGACATAAAAATATGTTGCGATATTCTCAAATTCACTGAAATATATAAAATACAAGTTGTATATATGTACACTAGATTACAGTAATAATTAATTGGACTAACTATAAAAAAACTAAGTAATTCAAATGATCGATCTCCATTCAGTGCAATTGTACAGAAAGTGGATCAAGTTTTTTGCCACTTAAATGTAAGAAAAGTCCTCTACTTTGTTACTGTCGACTTTTTAAAAATAGATATATTTCTGTAAAAATGTTGAGATATCTTTTCATTTTTATTTTTCCCCCCACTGTTACTTTGTAGTAAGGCACTAAATGAATGGCCATGAAACACTACACACACGTACAGTACATAGAAGAAAGTGTGTAAAGTGTGTTTTTGTTGTTTGTGTCTTGCAGACGTCCAGCAGCTGATCGGTAATCCAGAAGAAGTTTCCCCTCAGTTAGGGGGGAGCTCCACTTTGAAGCAGGAGACTCCACAACCACCCTGCATTAAAAAGGAAGAGGAGGAACTCTGCATCACTCAGGAGGGAGAGTGTCTTCTAGGACGAGAGGAAGCTGATTACACCAAGTTTCCACTGACTGTTGTCTCTGTGAAGACTGAAGATGATGAAGAGAAACCACAAGCAGACAACTTCTTAGCTTCACTATCAGATAGTGAGGCTGAAGACGAGGTTGAAGTAACTTTGAGCAGCGATACAGACTGTGAAGGTGATATGAGGACTCACACTGACAACAAACAGTCTGAATGCTCTAAAAAGAAGAAAGGTAAAAAAATTTTGAGTTGTTCGGTTTGTGGTAAAAGTTTTGCTCACAGGAGTAATTTGGCTTACCACATGAGAACACACACAGGAGCAAAACCATTTAATTGTTCAGTTTGCGATACAAGCTTTTCTAGAAAGGGTACTTTGATTGAACACATGAGAACGCACACAGGAGAAAAACCATTTAATTGCTCACTTTGCGGTAAAAGCTTTTCTCAAAAGGGCAGTGTGACTAAACACATGAAAACACACACAGGTGAAAAAACACTTATCTGCTCAGTTTGCAGTCAAGTATTTGTTTCCAGACAAGGTCTAGTTCGCCACTTGAGAAAACACATGGCAAGCGATACAGGCAGCGAAAGTGATATGAGGACTCACACTGACGACAAGGACTCCAAATGCCCTCAAAGGAAGAAAAATGAAAAATGTTTGAGCTGTTCGGTTTGTGGTAAACTTTTTACTCACAAGAGCAAATTGACCTACCACATGAGAACACACACGGGAGAAAAACCATTTAATTGTTCAGTTTGTGACACAAGCTTTTCTGTAAAGAGTAATTTGATTGACCACTTAAAGAGACACACTGGAGAAAAGCCATTTAGTTGCTCACTATGTTGCAATAGTTATGCTCGAAAGAGCCATTTGACTGATCACATGAGAACACACACAGGAGAAAAACCATTCATTTGTTTAGTTTGTGGTAAAAGATGCTCTCAAAAGAGCAGTGTGACTATACACATGAAAACACACACAGAAGTAAAAACATTTAACTGCTCAGCTTGCAGTGAAATATTTGCCACCAAACAAGGTTTATTTCGCCACATGAGAACACACAAAGGCGGGAAAACGTTTACTTGTTCAATTTGTGCCAAAAGTTTTACTCAAAATAGCAGTTTGACCGATCACATAAGATTACACACAGGGGAAAAACCATTTAACTGCTCAGTTTGCAGCAAAATATTTGCCTCCAAACAAGGCTTATCTCGCCACATGAGAACACACAAAGGCGGAAAAACATTTACTTGTTCAATTTGTGGCGAAAGTTTTTCTCAAAATTGCAGTTTGATTGACCACGTAAGATTACACACAGGAGAAAGCCATTTAAATGCTCAGTTTGTCACTAAAGCTTTACTAAAAATGTCAGTTTAACCCAGCACATGAGAACACACACAGGAGAAAAACATTTAGTTGCTCAGTTTGCAGCAAAAACTTTGTCTCCAGTCAAGGTTTATTTCAACACCAGCAACCCCAAAAGGGACAAGCGGTAGAAAATGGATGGATGGAGATTACACACAGGGGTAAAACCATTTAATCGGTCACTCTGCGTCAAAAGATTCCCCCGTAATGCAGATGCTGTAAAACATGTGAGAACAAATAAGGGAAAATAACCACTCAGCTGTTTAGTTTGTGGTATGTTGCTCATACGTGGTGACATCCATCCAAACCCAGGGCCTCATCAAAGTATGTGCACTGCTTCTTTCTTGCACGTATTTGTGCAATTTGGGATTATCTCAGCATATTCTTATCTCCTTGCGACACCATGTCTTCTGTGTATCTGAAACTTTCCTGAGAATCAAGCATTCCTTCATTCAAACAGTTACCCAGCATCCCCTCTGTGTGTCACCAAAGTATCCACAGCTTGTAGAAATGTGCGTACGACAGCCGTGAAGTTGGCGTGAGGCACCGCACATTCCCGCCTTCAGTTCACTCTCCATACATCTCTACTTTGACGTGAAAAAGGACGCACGCCAGGTTTTTGTGCGTACGCACGCTTAATACATGAGGCCCCTGGTGTTGATGTTTTGTGTCTACAGACCAACATCAGATGATGCACAAAGAATCTCACCCGAGTTGCAGCACAAAAGCAGCCAAGTTTTCTCAACCATGAAATTCTGTCCCAAAGATGTTGTTATAAAATGGTGTTGTCCTGACACTTCAAAGACTAATTAATGGCCCTGATGGGATCTCGGTAACTCTACTTAAAAATGTGTGCTGGACCTTGGTGGTTCCACTTCTTCATTACTGCCCCCTATCTGCTGGTGAATCACATCCTTACTTTTTTCTTTGTTTGAACAATTGTTTCCCTTATGATGGACTATCTTAACAACTCTGATTTTTTTTTTTTTTTTTTTACCAAAATCATTGAAACCATTTCCACAGGTGTATAAATAAGTATGTTGATTTTCTACCATTTTTACGGAATTATTTTGGTTTATGTGACATCATGTGTGTTCACTTCCGGTTGTATGTAGACACGTCATGTATGGATCTTCATATTTACTTTTACTGTATAGTAGTTGTAGTTTAATATTTTGCTTTATTGTCTGAAAATGAATGACAGTCTGACAACTGCTGAAGATATTTTTCTTATGACCACATTTTGAAAAGTATTAGATTCTATGATCACATTGATTCTGTTTTGAAAGTCTGTTGTTTTGTGTATTGTTTTGTATCGCTTTGTTATTGAAATAAAGATGAAGTTAAACAAGTGTTTATATTTATTACTCAGGTCTAAGAGAGCACAGTCTGTAGGCTCAATGTGCACAATTGAATATCTTAGTTGTTCAGACAGTAATGTGTTTATACACGTTTAGATTTGGTTATTATAAGAACAATAGTACATACATAATAATTGAAATAGAGTAGGACATACAGGGTTAGGGAATGGATCTAAAATGGAGTAGAATAAATATGAAAAGTAGAATAGAATCAGAATAGTTTTTATTGCCGTTGTTTGAGAACGGGTTCGCAAACTAGGAATTTTTCTTGGTGCAATCGTGCAACATAAAACACATATAACACAGAATAGGTAATACAAAGAGCTGTAACTGAGCTATCAGACCTTGTTATAGTTCATGTGCCTGATGGCCGAGAGGAAAAAACTGTTCAGGTGGCGGAAGGTGTGGGTCTGGATGGACCGTAGTCTCCTGCCTGAGGGGAGAGGAGAGAACAGTTTGTGTCCAGGGTGAGAAGAGTCAGCTGTGATCCGACCCACACGCCTCCTGGTCCTGGAGGAGAACAGGTCCTGGAGGGATGGGAGCTTGCAGCCAATCACCTTCTCAGCAGCACGTACGATGCAGTCGATGCTGTGGCGCCGGGGAACCACACGGTGATGGAGGAGGTGAGGATGGACTCGTTGATGGCTGAGTAAAACTGCACCAGGATCTCGGTCGGCGCCTTAAGTTTCCTCAGCTGCCGCAGGAAGTACATCCTCTGCTGAGCCTTCTTGATGAGGGAACTAAAGGTCGGCTCCCACTTGAGGTCCTGGGTGATGGTGGTGCCCAAGAAACTGAAGGAGTCCACAATGGAGACGGGTGTGGGAGAGTCAATCAGGGTGAGGGGGGATGGTGGGGCTGTGACTTTCCTGAAGTCCACGATCATCTCCACTGTTTTCTGGGCGTTCAGCTTCAAGTTGTTGAGGCTGCACCAGGACGCCAGCCGGTCCACCTCTCTCCTGTAGGCGGACTCGTCGCCATCCGCAAACTTGAGCAGCCTTACGGACTGGTGACTGGAGGTGCAGCAGTTTGTGTACAGGGAGAAGAGCCAAGGGGAAAGTACACAGCCCTGAGGAGTACCAGTGTTCATGGTTCGACTGTCCGAGACAATCTTCCAAAAGATTGCTAGCCTCTTTATCAGTGTTGTGTCCAGACTTGGCCTGCTGGCAGCCAAGGCCGAGCACCGCCATGACGCAGACAGAGCAGAGACAAGGCCGAACACCGCCGTGATGCAGACAGAGCATAGACAAGGCGATATGATCTGCGTCAACTAATTTTCATTTATTCTATAACCATATATTGTGTCTAACCGGAGTTTTTGAGATTACCCCCTTCCCTCAGCGACAGCTTCAGTGATGTAACAGGGCTTTCCAAATAAATAGAGGAGGCGCGCGGGCTTGACTTTTAGAACATAGTTTGGATCTGTAACTAGAATACAGCCCAAAACACGTGTCTCCTCGAGCTAAATTGAACTCTGTTTCTGCAGATTCCTTGCTTCTTGTCTGATTATTAGATGTAATCAGTGTTTGAACCTGACAGGCGGTGATGTCCTTGAGGTGGGGCAGGACCAAGCACTCAAAGGACTTCATGACCACAGACGT